>NW_026896531.1:0-233909 GCF_033153095.1 Gastrolobium bilobum
AACGAATCGCCTCACCATAACCTCAGCTACGTACAGGGCGAGCTGAGGTCGAGGGTCTGTGGAATAGAGATCATCATGACGGCACCTGCATGGATGGAGATACTCGGCTATGATTTTGACTTTTCTCAGACTGTGGTGTATGACGCTGATAGTGGTGTAGTACTTCCAGGATATGTACGAGAGGATGCCGTGCAGGAGCAGAGAAGAGTCCGTGGGGAACACTTGCACTATACGATGGGGTTGCTTTCTGTGGAGTCCCGTATACTACACTATGTCCTCACCCACGTTCTGTTTCCGCGATCTTTTAATCATTCCAGGGTGTTGGAACATGACATTCCCATTATGTGGGCTATCCGACATGCCCAGATGGTGAACTGGAGGCACTATATCTGTTGGTTTATGTTTAAGGCCAAACATAAGGGTCATCTTCCATACGCATGTCTGGTACAGAGGATATTGGTTCACTTTGGTGTTCCCATAGAGACTAAGCTGTTGAAGAAGACCAAGAGCTATAATTGCAAGTTCGGAAAGCGTCTATTGGAGCAGTGCAAGATTACCAAGAACACGAGATCGGGTGTGTGGGAGTTTAGTGGTATGCCCAGGTTGAGGTTCCTTATGTTGCCCCAGATGACCATATTGTTGAGCCAGATGTGGAGGAAGAGGAGGAGGAGAAGGATGTGGCAGAGGTTTGTAGGAGATAGCTGAACCTGAAGGTGGATTTTCACTGCGTGATGTCATGAAGGGCATAAATGCAATGACAAAGAAGGTAGGAAAGATGGCGCTGGCACATAAAAAATGGAGAAAGAAAGGGAATGAAAGGTTTAGACACATACAGGGAAGGTTTAAGGGTGTGGAAGACAGGCTCGCTCGTCTGGAGCTTGCAAGAAGTGGTCAGGTAGCTGAGGCAGCAGGGGATGGGGGTCATGTGTCAGATGAGGACAACTCGGAGACGGACAGACTCGGATTTAGGGTGTACATCATGTTATTATGTTTTGTTCGTATTTCCTTTAAGTCGGATGATGTAACTTTTTTTAATGAATGCAGAATTGTTATGGGTGTACATCATGTTATTATCAAAAAACTAAGATGAGTCAAATACAAATATCATGACATCAAATACAAACATAGCACCGTCATTACATTCAAATACAAACATCATGACATCAAATACAAACATAGCACCGTCATTACATTCAAATACAAACATCATGACATCAAATACAAACATAGCACCGTCATTACATTCAAATACAAACATCATGACATCAAATACAAGCATATAAAACCATAAATGCCTATAATGTTAAACCATCAAAACATTAAGCCCCTCCCCTGCTTCCTCCGCAATTCATCTTGTATTGGGAATCCTCATAGGACATGTACGTTTGTTGTGACCAATTTGCTTACACAGGCTACATCTACTCTGACTGCTTGTCGGTTGAACTCAACCCAATCCATCTCATTCTGTATCCTTGACGATTTGGGTCTTCCTTGTGCACGTACCAAAGATGCATTTGGGATAATGGTTGGGCCACCAATTTGTGGAATCAACAACTCATTGCCCATTGGATACCAATGAGCAGCATATACCTTATCAATTTGTGTAATTGAGAACACAGGATCAACATAATCATAGTGGTTCAACTTTTCTACCTTGCACACCGCTAAGACGTGACTGCAAGGAAATCTTCTAGATGTGAACCGTCCACATTGACATTTGCGATTGAGCAAGTCCACCCTCATTATGTCACCTGCATCATGAGTTGATTGATTGTAGGCATCCTCAACTTCAAATAGCTGCAGGTCCCTATCAAAAACCTGCACACGGAGGCTCACTGTTAATTGATCATTTTTTTGGATGATATCCTCAACTTTTTTTGCAATTCTCCAACCCTTTGCCTTTGCCTTTTGGATCTTTTCACGTCTCTTGACGAAATACTCAACAAGTCTACTTTGAGTCATCTTCACCAATGCTGTTATAGGCAGATTACGTGCACCCCTCAGGACCTTATTCACACACTCAGATAAGTTAGTCGTCATGTGACCAAACCTCCGACCGTCCTCATCGTAAGACCTGCGCCATTTTTCTTTGGGAATCTGATCTATCCACGAAGCTACTTGAGGGTTACTGTCGATAAAATCCTGGAATCTGATATCAAAATGAATCTTTGAACTCGAGTACCCTGAAATACAAAATGATGCGTTAGATACAAAAGGATGAATTATATACAATTTGTACATATTAAAAAGAAGATTGTACCTAGCTTCATCAGGGTTTTCTTTAATTCCACATCTCTGAACTTAGTGTTAAAGTTGCTTCCGATGTGGCGTAGACAAAACACATGATACGCAAATGGTGGCTGCCAACCGGCATGATCTCTTACAGCCCTGATGATGCTGGGATGACGATCGGATATTAGACAAATGACATGCTTATGCGTGACGTGAAAACGCATGAGGCTAAGAAACCACGACCAATCATCCTATCTCTCACCAGGAGGAACAATAGCAAATGCAATAGGGAGAATGTAACCATCTCCATCTTGTGAAGTTGCAATCAAAAGAGTTCCTTTGTATTTACCGTACAAATGCGTGCCATCAATTTGGATTATGGGTTTACAATATTTGAAGGCCTTAATGCACTGGTGAAAGGTCCAAAATACTCGGTGAAAGACAGCCTTATCCGTATACACTCGACGTTCATCAACACACTAGTTCGTATCAATCTTGATCACAGAACCCACATTAACCTGCGTCATGTATGTCAGCCAACCAGGCAAGAATGCATACGATTTATCCCAGTCGCCAAATAACTTGACAATGGCTTTCATTTTAGCCTTCCAAGCTTTCCTGTAAGATATGTTGTATCCATACAAACGTTGTACCCTCTCTTGAATAAGAACTGGCTTCAATGATGGATCTTCTTTTAACATACCTATATAAAAAAAACACCGGCCAACAGTCAGAATACAAACTGATTAACGTTAACATACCTTAGGAAGTTAGATATATCGAATAATACATACTGATAATGGTTGCACATATCACATCAGAATCCAACTGTCTATGATCCCGGGTAAGACCTTGGTTTAGGCAGGTGTGTTCTTTAACCCATTTACTAACCACCCAAGTATTTCCATTCTTCGGCAACAATGCCCTCACATACCAGGGACATCCATCATTATGGTGTCGACACTTCATCACAAATCTATGGTCATCACTTTTTGCCACAACGGCAGTACGGTGAGCCTTCATACAATATAATTTGACTGCATGTTGCATTTCAGATTTGCTACGAAACTCCTGATACAAATATAAAGGATCCCCTAATTGCCAGCCACCGTGATCATCATCGTCACCATACAATATCTCCGTCTCATCATTAGGGTGGGCCCAATTAATGAAGGCATAATGTGAGCTTTCATTCCAAAATGGCTCGACCTCAGAACCTACGGATGCATTATAATGCCACCGTCAATACCATTCATAACAAAAAAAATAATTGCTAAATTAAATCTTTAAAAAACAAATCTTACCACTGCTAACAGGGTCAACACGAAGTGGTCTCGTAACCTGCGAACCCGGGGATGGTGAGCTTGTGTCAGCGTCGAAATCACCCTCTACGTCAGTATCTGACGTGTCACCTAGTGGAATAACACTCTCAGGTTCACCGTCCTCATCGCTGTCCATATCGGCATCCTGTTCATCCTCATCTATTTCCCGCAGTGTTATCTGACTTATGACATGTGCAGGTGCAGATAAATCGACTACTCTTTCTTCATGACCAAAATACGGTTCACTTCTTGTATGCATGGATGCAGATGAAGATTGACCACAAGCTAATTCAACATATATCTCAATAAAATTTTGAAATTTTCGGTCAACAATTGCATCTATGACACATTCGACATCTTCATCATCACATATATCGTTACCAATGTAGTAAATAGCATCCTTACCAACTGTTGTCTCTACCCTGGCAATCATCCGTTGAACGCATTGGCTGCCTTGCAAACCCAATTTTTGCTGAATTCTCTCATTTAACTCATTGTATGTAGTGCCCCGTTTGATTTTCAACATTTTCGTTTTTCCTTCAAATTGAACACCATTGGGGTCTTCATAATGCTTTCCATCATAGTAGATCATTGTCACATACATGTTTGGACTTGTGCTCATCTTCCTCACGAAATTGGGACTTGGGTTCTGAAATTGGGGGTTTGGGTTCGGATTTTGGGGTTTGGAATTGGGCAATGACAATGATTTCACAATATTAGGTCTGTAGAGATGGTGGGATGAAATACAATCGGATTGAGAGGATTACACATGAACAAAGGGAGCTATTTAGGTTTACACAACAACAACAATCGAAATGAGACCGAAAACATGGAAAATATAAGGTTTCAGTCGACATTTAGTCGACTAAATATCGATACTTAGTCGACTAAATATCCCAAATATGTAGTCGATTAAGATGATTTTTTAGTCGACTAAATTTGCGGTAGTCCACTTTCTGAAGATTGACCATTTGCTCGACTAAAACAACAAGGTAGTCGACTAAAAGGGGTCAGGTTGGTGGATAGTTCTTGATCAGGGGCAAATTGGTTATTAATTAATTAATGAGGGGCAAAAGGGTCAAAAAGCCGAATAAGTCATCATAAAACAAAAATAATAATTTTTCCTTCCATTTTATTTGCTGTAAAAATAAAACAGTGTATATTGCACTACTAAAGAATGGATATATATTCGAAAAATATAATACCCCTAACCCGTTTAATTAGAAAATGGCATATGATTAAATATTTGATCATGCATAAATGGGTTAAAATAAGTAAAAGACCTAATTAAATAAATTAAGATTACTTTTGAAGTAAAAAGTACAGTCAGTGAGATTTTTGAATAAAAATGTGTCTAGAAAAAATTACCCAGAATGAAAAAGTAAAATTAGAAATATGAATGGAAAAATATTCTAGTTCATTGGGTAAAGTTTGGTATTGAATGGAGGTGTATAGATATATAAGTTGTTACCCAGTTAAAGTAACTACATATTTAACCGTGAACCTCCCTAATTTCTTCTTTATCCTGCCCGCGCGTCTCTGTCTCCATTCTTCCATGGAAAGAAGCTAGGTTTTCCTTTTCTTTTCTTTGATTTCTCATCACACAATCATCCAAATGCAAAGTCCATTACACGAAATTGATAGTAAATCATCCAAGGAATCCATTCCACCCATTTGTGAGGGTTGAAAATGCTTGTCTGAGGAGCTCTCTCCTCCAAAAAATTTTGTCACTATTCATCTTAGTGAGAGAAGTTGATTTTTGAGTGGAGCCAAGCTTGGGTTTTGTTCCTTAGACCTTGGATAAGCGATTTGAGATAAGAAATTCTCATTTTAATGGTTTGATTTATATGATTTAAGTTTTGAATATTATGAGCATATGTTATACAAAACTTTGAAGTTGAAAATTTGAAATTGACGATGAGTTAGTATGGTTTATGATGTTATAGTGTTAAATAAGTATGAATATGTGTTGAAAGTTTGAAAAAGTCTCGTGCACCTCCTCCCACTAGGTTCGGCCATGATAAGTATACGAGGGTTCTTTGTGCAAAATCAAATTGCATGAATTGTGAAAAATTATATGTATGTGGAAGTGTGTATGAATGGTTAAATTGAGTTAATAAAAAGAAAAAAATCCATTGGAAAAAGCTCCCTTTAATTTCGGCCTATAGGGTTGTTTGGGGGTCGGTTATGTTAAAAATTATTTTGATGATATGTGTAGGTTCCAATGCATGGCATTGGTATGAATTAGAAAGAAATGGCTTAAGAAATAATGAGAGATATCTTGGCTCCTTTGTATGTGTTCCATAGACTTTGTGAACAAAAATAGGTCTATGTTGTTAAAAAATTGTAAAGGGTATTTTAGAATCTTGGTTGGGTCATTCTAAGACCCTATGTAAATATGAACCAAGGTGGTTGTTTGTTGTGTGAGTAATCATCCTTAACTTGTCTAATAAGAGAGCTTAAAGATTGTGGTCTGGACTTGTAAATTGGCATATGTTTGACATAAGTGTGAAGAAATGAAAATAAGCAATAAAATGTATGCCTTGTGTAAATTACATGGCATTTTATCATTTTATTGATTTTTGTTTTGAATTCCTCCTCTAGGTATGCCTAGGGATTGGGAGTCTTTGGATTCCTTTGGAGCTAATAGGTAACTTTTGTTACAAGTGAGAAAATTGAAAAAGCTTCAAGATGTAAGCTCTATGTTTAAGAAGTCTTTTCCTGCTTGAGCGCTCCACCATGGTTAGTGAACTATGGTTGGATTGTATGATCGTATTTGATGCTTTGTATAGATGCATTCATATAGAGCTATTTGATAACATGATATGATTTGTTCTTATGTGATTTTTGTATTGATCTTTGGCCATTGATTGTATGTGCACTGATGTCTGCTTGGGGTCCTCCCTCGGGACTGACTGTGTACACCTCTGTTATATTCTGGTTCCGCTTGGGGTCCTCCCTTGGGAACACGTGCATTGATTACCGCTTGGAGTCCTCCCTTGAGAATTACTGCGTACGCTTCTGATAAGATATGTATATATGCTTTGTTCCGTTATGATATCTGTTATATGATATTTTGTATACTCTGTATCTAACTTTCATGCAGGAGTGGGCCCAGGGGTATGAAGGATTCTCTATAAACCTGGAGCTTACTGAGATTCGTTATCTCACCCTTTCTTGGGGACATCATTTCAGGTGTTCAGATTCCCGATGAGCCCTCACGAGGCAGGGACACGACTCGTGGTTAGAAGGGTTGCGACAGATCAAATTCTGGAGTAGTTTTAGGCTACTGATACTTGGTGGATATTTTGGGTTATTTTAATATTTTGTTATTTTAGGATCATGATGTTCGATCCGTTATTTTGTATATGGCTTGTATATATTTTGTACATGTTTTTCGCTTTGATGCATGTACATCTGTGTATTCAGACAAGTTTATATTATGATGTAGTATTCAGTTATATGATCACGTGATGGATATGCATGTTGATAGACATAGTGGCACATAGCCAAGTTATGCATACGCCCGTAGATGGGTATATGGTCTTATATGGATATCTAGTAGTTCTGAAAGGATATATTGTATAACTGTCTATCAGGATATTTTGAGAGTGGGATTTGAAAATTCCCGTTTGTCCAATTTACAGACGGTACTCTGTCCGATTTTCGTCTCCGCCAAATGAAAAGTAAACTAGCAGTTGTATGCAATGTAATATATCATGTGAAAAAGGATTAAAGAAAAAGAAAAAGTTAGCTCATATTTTCGTAAGTCAAGTCTTTTGTTATTTCTGTTTATTTCATATGTATGTTAATTGAACCGGCTCGAGACGGGGATGTTACAAAAAACTCTAACATTATAGATTGTTGACCTAAATGTCTACTTTAATACATTTTGGATTTTTTTCAACTTGAATAGATGTCTAATTTAAATTGATGAGTTTAACTTCTGGATTACAAACCCAGCTTCTAAAAAGGTTGGCAAACTAATAATAATAATAATAATAATAATAATAATAATAATAATAAGAAGGAATTAATGTTCCTCTTGTAAAATGAAAATAATTTTACCTTATGCATTCATATATAAGGAATCCACTTTTTCTCTTCTTCTTTTTTGAATAATAAGAAAAGAAAAGACAGCTACATAATAGAATGAACCATCCTAGGGATGGCAATTGCTACCATGTCCTTCTTAACTAAACTAACACACTGCAAAGGAGGATTTACAAAAAGGTCGACATCCCAGTCAATATAACTATCCATATTAGCTATCCACTCTGCAACTGAGTTTCCTTCTCTAAGGGTGTGAGAAATGACTACCTCTCATGGGCGCTACAACATATTAGTTGTTTTGCCAACAAGATTGGAGCAAGGTGGAGTTTACCACACCCAGAGGAAATTAGGTTTAGAATGATTGTAGAGTCTCCCTCTAAGTGGGTCTTACAATACCCTTTGGACCAAGCCACTTTATGACTAACTAGCAAACCCCAAAGTTCAGCTAGAAGTGCATTTCCACAGTCGAGATTCTTGGTGAAACCTAAGATCCAGCTGTCACAATTATCTCGTATAACACTACCACACCTCATTTGGTTCTCACTACCTCTACAAGAACCATTAGTATTGATTTTCACTCAGTCGAAGGGTGGAATTTCCATCTGACCAACCTTTCCTGATGAGGTTGCAAAGAAAGACCCGCAAGGTTTAGAGTGGATTTTGTCACTGAAATATTCAACACGAAGCCAAAGATGCTCCTAAAAATATATGAAGGATCATAGTTTTGATTGTTGAAGACCATATTATTTCGATCTTTCCAAAAAAATCTAGCAAGCAACTCCAAATGTAATTGGCCATTCTTGTCCTAGAGAGTCACAACTTGCAGACTTAAGATTATGATCCATCCAATCATTGAAATAATGATTAAAGAAATGTTCCTATTATGGGGACAAATAAAGAAGTGTTAGATTTTCCTTGACATTCTACAGTCTTTAAAGATATGGGAAATATCCTTCACCGGGTGATGACATCTAGGGCAAGCTGAGGAATCCTTCATATGTCTCCTAAGCCTTTGTTCTTTGGTTAACAACTTCTCTCCCATCATGAGCCAGATGAAGAGCTTCTTGCATTGAGGGTCTCTCCAGGTCCAAGGGATAAAGCAGTCCATTGATCTCGCCACAGGACTCCTACATAAAGGAACTCATAAGCTGATCTCACGGAGAAGATGCCATCACTAGATAACTGCCAAATCACCATTTCCTCTCCATCAGGAGGAATAAGAGGCATCATACCAACTATAGAACAAATGACGGGTTGGGGGAGATACGAATTTATATTGGACCAATCCCAGTTTCCCTCAATAGTTACATAGTCTTCAACTGAGCTATTAAAAAGATCATCAGAAATCAAATGGGTTGCTTTAGAGTTAAGGCTATCCATCTTAAGCAACCATCTATCCAGCCAAAACATGGTATCTTTTCCATCCCACGCCAAGATTTTGGACCCTGCCAAAATACTCTTCCAAGAATTGGTAATCCCAGTCCATAAGTTGGTAGTAATAGAAAGAAGAAGGGTTTCTTCAACATTATATTTGTTCCAAAAACCTGCACCCATAATGCATTCCTATTAGTTAAGATCTCATGCCCTAGCTTAATAATAAGGGCTTTATTCATAGTCCTGATATATATGAATCCTAAGCCCCCCCTCCTTTTTAGGTGAGCAAAGCTTATCCCATTTGACCAAGTGGACTTCCCATTTGATTCTTGTCGAACCTCATATGAAGTCACGACTTCTTCTTTCAAGTTCATCACAGGTGCCAAAAAGGAGAACAAAAGTTTGCATAGAATAGCAAGGAAGTGTAGCAAGGACCAAACTTGTAAGAGTTATTCTACCCGCTAATGACAATGAGGAGGAGTTCTAGTTACCCAATCTGTTTTCCACCCGCTACAGAATATGAGTGAAAGAACCATGGTTGACATAGTTTTGATGAAAGGCACTCCAAGGTACTTGCCAAGATCATGAGTCATGTTAAACCCCAAAGCATTCATTGATATCCTTTGCTCGCACATAGTTGATATTTCTAGGGAAGAACACCTGAGATTTCTCTTGGCTAATGAATTGTCCCGAAGCCTTGGCTAAAGGTTCTAAGAACCTGATTCACCACAAAAGCTTGGTCCGTACAATCTTATAGGAAGAGAAAAATATCATTTGCAAACAGCAAATGAGATAGCAAGGGTCCATTTCTTTTAAGCTGTATAGGTTTCCAGGCATTAAAAGACAATGCAGTGTGTGGCTCAATATCTCGATGCAAAGAACAAAAAGGTAAGGAGAGATTGGATCGCCTTGTTTAATCCCTCGAGAAGGCTGAAAGTTCATGGTGGTTTTGCCGTTCCATAAGAGGTTCATTGAGCTAGTGGAACACAACTTATAATCAGCTCAATAGCATGACATTTGACACCAATACCTACAAAAGTATCCTTCACAAAATTCCAGTTCAACCTATCATACACTTTTTCAAGATCAATTTTAATAACCATCCAACCAACATAACCTTTCCTCATAGCCATGGAATGGACTATTTCCTAGACAATGACTATATTATATGAACTGTGTCGTCCTTTAACAAAGCTGCATTGAGTAAGAGCCACCAACTTACTCATCCCATCCTTTAGCTGATCAACCAACAGCTTGGTTACAGTTCTATACACCATATTGTAGAGGCTTATAGGCCTAAATTGCTTCATGGTTTCCGAATTCTCAACTTTAGGAATAAGATACAGGAGAGCGTTATTAATATCCTTCACTTTGCTAGAAGTCTAAAAGATATCCTTATCATGTTGTAGACCGTTTCACCAATAATATCCTACTGAGAATGAAAGAAAATAGCTTGAAGGCCATTAAGGCCAGGAGCTTTGAATTTGCCCATCCTAAATATCACCTTTTGAATTTCCTCTGAGCTAGGAATACGAACCAAGCTATATAAGGTGGATTGGTTAATCTTCTTAAATAGGCCAGTGATGTGAAAAGATGGCCTAACAAATTCGTTTTTCGAGTAAATATGGATAAAAAATCAACAACAATCTTAACCAAATCATCCGGAGCAGCCACCCACAGCCCCTGTTCATTCTTGAGGGTCTCTATACGATTTCTCCTTCTCCTAGCAATAGTGGCTGAGTGAAAAATTCAGTGTTTTTATCACCAAAGTAGAGCCAATGGCATTTGGAGCGTTGAAACTAAGATAACTCCTCCCTGACCAGGATAGTCTCAAGCAACTTCTATAGGTGATGTTGGAGTGATTCAAGATCTCTATTAGGATGGATAGAAAGTTGGGCATCTATACCATTAATTCTAGCATAGATCCAACTTTTCTCTCATCTTAGCACGGTAGACTTGATGGTGCCAATCTAGGGCTTTGCCTTGTAAGTCATCCCTAGCTTCTATCCAATTCTTGCCTCTCACCCAGCAATTTTTAATAACATTACCAAAGTTCTCCGCTGTGAGCCAACCAGTGAGAAGTCTGAAGGATTTCTGTCCTGAGGGATGGTAGCTTGGGATATTCTCCACCACAAGAATGGGACGGTGATCAGAGCAAAAGAAAATAAGGTGCACCAGATATTTGTTTAGCCAAACCAAGTCCAAACCCTCGTTGATCTAGTCGTTGTTGTAGCTGCCCTCTCTTCCACGTGTAGGAAGGCCCTTTAAAGCCCATGTCACTCAAATCACAGGCATTAAGGCAATGAATCATCACTTGGGTTGAGCCCATACCGAAATCGTTACTCCCACCCTTCTCACTAGAGTTAAGAACGGTGTTAAAGTCCCCAATGATAAGTCACGGGGTTCCATTAGAAGGACATAGCTCCTGTAATTCATTCCATAGAATTCTCCTCTCATTATGCCTAAGGCTTGCGTAGGAGAAAGTGACCAGGTCCCTCTTTTGACTTTCTTTGTAGTGAACACTAGCATGCACAATCTGATGATAGGTTTTGATAACTTTGAGCTCAACATCTCAATCATCCCACAAAAGCCCTATACCACCGAAAAATCCCACAGCTTCCTATCTATATGAGTTTAAAGGGTGTTTGACCGGTTTGGAGTTTCTCCCATTTAAATTTACAAATTTGGTATCCGGTTGGAAGAAATTACGGTTTGGGGTCTTTGAGTGCCGCGGGGGGACCTAGCGACTCTAGATGACGCCCCTACTTCCCCGCGGCACGTTTGGATGAATTTTTTTTTCGGATACAGTGTCGCCCACACCCTCCATCGGCACTCAATAAATAATATTTTACAAGTGCCACCCATCCCCGCCCCCAACGGAACTGATATTGTATTTTTATTTTTTGAGTGTTGCCCCCTTGTGGAACTCTGACAGCATGCCAAATGGCACATCCCCTTCGGTCAGAGCCCCATCTTATCTTATTTTTGACCTCTGTGTTCTCTCGCTTTCATTTATAGCAAAATTCTAGATCTGAACATTCTTCTTTATCTCCCTTTTTTTCCATTTGCAGCTCCTTGGGTTTTTTTTGCAGAGCACACATTGGTTGCAACAAAGTGCATTGAAAGCTCTTACAAAGGAAAAAGACCGTAAGGCATGTAAGAATCATTTTCATTTTATTAATTAAAATCATTTAATTTTTTTTACTTATTTTAGATATTTGACACAATATTTAGAATACACTAGTGTTTTTTTTTTTTGGTAATCTAATACACTAGTTTTTTTACTAACACAAGCAAGTGCAATTAATTATATTTATATAGTTGTCATAATAATTAGTCATTGGAAAGTAGTTTTTAATATTTTAATAATATGATTTAATTTAATTAATTTGTAAATGTTTAGGATTTATTTTAATTAGAAATAGTTGTTATAATTTTTGAAATTAATTATTTTGTGTTATCCTAATAACATAGGCATGTATAATTAATAATATATAGAGATTTAAAATAATAATAATTTTTTTATGTTCATGTGTAATTAATTATATTTACATATTTGACATAATAAGTATTAATAATATAATTTAAAATAATTAATTGCTATTAACATTTAGGGTTTGTTTTAATTAGTAATAGTTGTTATAATTTATTTATTTTTTTGGTAAAAAGTTGTTATAATTTTATGGTTAATTATTTTGTGATATCCTAACATAGTCGTGTTGTATAATTAATATACAGAGATTTTACATAATAAAATATATTTTTATGTTGATGTGTAAGTAATTAGATTTAGATATTTGATATAATAATTAATCATTGATGATTTGTGTTTAGTATTTTAATAATATATTTTAGAATATTTAATTTGTTATTAATATTTAGGATTTGTTTTAATTAGTAATAGTTGTATTAATTTTAAATTAATTCTTTTGTGAAATCCTAACATAGGCATGTATAATTAATAAAGATTTTACATAATAAAATATATTTTTATGTTTATGTGTAATTAATTATATTTAACTATTTGACACAATAAAAAAATATTGTGATATATCCTAACATAGGCATGTATAATGTTCAGTATTTTAATAATGTTATTTAGAATAAATTATTTAGTTTATCTCATTTCTAATTTTCATGAAACATCTTATTGCCTAATATTTTATTGCTTTCTTTCTAGATATAGGGTCAATTTAAGCAATCATATATTACAATGGTAGAATACATGAAGGTGTTACAGGATGGACATTTGAAGGGCAAACCAAAGGAATACAAATATAATGCGGGTTGAGATTGCATGATTTAAAAACAAAGATTGCGGAGAAATTGAAGCTAGGTCCCAATCAATCGGTGTCCCGATTAACCGGCCGATATCGTACAGTAGAAAAATTTGTTGTGCTAGAAATTGTTGCTGATGATGATGTTGATATGATGTTCAATCTGTTTCTACAACAGTCGCTTCAACCACAGTCTGCAATGACGATGCTTGAATTGTATGCCGACATTGCTTGTGCAGGCAGTTCTTCGTTACCAGTTGTGTCATTGGATCTAAATTTGCCACATTCTCTCGATAATCCATCACATCACTGGCAGAATACAGTTGTGGAAGAGGAAGATGGTGCAACCTACATGAATGTTAATTTGGGTGCCTCTGATGAAGATGTATATGAAAAAGTTCCTCCTGAGGGTAGTGACTCTGATGAAGATGTAAATAATGAAAAAGTTCCTCTTGAGGATAGTGACTTTGATTGTGATGTAGACACCAATATTGTCGAAAATGTCATCCTGACTAGTTAGTTAATTAACCTTGTGATTATTGTATTTTAAATGTTATATTCATGTGTTACTTGAATGTGAAAGAGTGTTAGTATATGTAGATCAAACTAATACTCCATTCTGGAATGCGAGTTCGCACTATACTTATATTAATTGGGAACACCTAAATTAAGAACTGATTGTTGATGGGGGAATGATGATTCTTGTCAAATGGGAGATAAATTATATGTTAATCAAGAATTTGAAAGTAAGGAATCGGTACAGAAAGCAATGAAGTGTTATTGCATGAAAAATTATCACATTGCTGCAGTGGAGCAAAGCAAAAAAAATAAGCTTCTCATGAAATGTGTTAATCAAGCTAAAGGATTTCCTTGGAGGGTTCGAGCAACGTTACCGAAATGGCGAGATTGGTGGATTGTTACTAGATGGGGAGGCAAACATACTTGTGTGAACCCTTTTCTTTCAAAGAATAAGGAAGAAAGATATTTCAATACTACGGATCTAGGTTTTTAGTTCTCCCTCAGTTTCTTTTTTCTTTTTTTATGTTATAAAGAAGCGTTAGTGAATAAAATTGCTTATTTTATAACATAAAAAATCACCATGACTGGTATGAACGGAAATAAACCCTAAAACATCACCTCCTCGTCGCTCTTTAAGAAAGGAAAAAATGCAGGTTTCATATTTCTCAGTCACCGTGAATGTTTAGTAACTGAATTTGATGTTCCGAAATTAAATTGTAGTGAGAGAGAATGATTTACCTGTTAACAATGTTCTTGGAGGATTTGGTCGTGCCTCTCTGCCCCTGTTGTCTCCAGCTCCACGTTACACTTTTGATTCAAAAATTTCAGTTTTCTTTTTTTTCATTTTTCATTCACAGAACGATTCACAAATTGGGGTTTAAAAAAATTAAAAAAAAAATAGATTACTGCCCCTGTCGTCTCCAGCTCCACGTTCATTTCCCTTTTTTTTCTTTTTTCATTGGCAGAACGATTACAATGGGTTTAAAAAATAAAAATAGATTAGTGCCGTAAGGGCTGAGCGGCATTTATTTAAATAAAAAAATAAATTATTTATTGAATGTCGTGGGAATTGTCTGCGGCACTTATTTAAATAAAAAATAAATTATTCATTGAGTGTCGTAGGAGTGGTGTGTGGCACTGTGTCCAAAAAAAAAAAATTCATCACATGTGTGCCGTGGGGGTACGGGGGCGTCTTCTAGAGTCACTGGCCCCCACTTACGACACTCAAAGACCCCAAACGATAAATTCTTCCAACGAAATACCAAATTGGTATATTTAAATAGTAACAACTCTAAACTGGTCAAAGAACCTGAGTTTAAAGGCGCTTCTTGACAACCTTATCAGCATTGGGGCCACTAATTCTGGTTTCAAGAAGGCAAAGGACTTTTATGTAAGTGGATAAAATAATATTCATCTTGTAGGAGAAATATTAATCTCTAATAATAATAATAATATCTCTTGATAGATATTTTTCTAATTTTATTGCAAACACAACTCCTGTAACGTATGAACAAAATAAATTGACATAAAATCATTAGGATTGATCTAATAGTGAATGATTTAAATAATTTGTATGAAATTATAAGTTCAAACCTTAGTGTAACCATTATATTAAAAAAAAAAACAAATCGATATAAATATTCGGTGAATTGCAGCATCACAAAACCATTCACAATTGTTTAGTATAATAAACGTCCAACTCGAGGTAATCAACTACTTCACTCCTAGTGGCTTAAATTTAAGGGATCAAATTTAAACGCATGTACTAACACAATTTTCCTGAACAATCATTTGAATAAATATTACACTTTAACAGGCCAAAACATTGAGCTGCCCGCTCCCGGGCACATGCATGCACAACAGTAACAACGATATTGTCTTTAACCTGTAACATGCACATATAAATTTTGAAATAGAGACGAAAAGGACCAACAAAGGAGCACAATGGTAACGCAAAAGCCTCTATTATTTACAATGAGAAGAACCATCCATAAAATCTTTCTATGTTGCTATCTATACTGCTCTCTACATCCTATACAAATGTGAGAGATTAAGCTAAAATTTCCAGGTCAAAGAATGAAACATCACATTCTAACTAAAGACATTTCACATAATTTTCATGTGAACCGGCAATAGAGACCTTGTTACTACTTTCAATCCGTTGTTAGAAAATGTCCTGTTTCTGCTTCTTGTGCTGCCACCAGAAAGAAACCTATGATGACACCAGCTCCCCAGGGAAGAATCACAAATCCAAAATATGAAAACTATATCTGCAAATATGTACGTCTAATAATCACATCATGAACAAATATTTCAAATCATCCACTGTAAGGCGACTCTGACGACCACCAGTTCCATCCTCCCCAAATGCAGATGCAACCATCTCTCGCTTCTTTTGCTGCAAGTACATATAAGGATTTTCTTGCATGAGCACCACTACAATTGACGCTTTTTTTATGACACTAAATATTCAGTGTCGTGCAATGAAATTTTCAGTAGAAACACTAAGCTGGTGAACAAGCTTAATAAGGCTTGTAGATAAAAATACTGGATCAAACAGTGTCAGATAACATGTCACATAACTCAAAAGGATATGCCCAAATAGAGATGCCCTGTCTAAGAGTCGTTGTTATGCATAATACTGCACACATTATTCAGCTCACACAACCGAAAAAGCACAAAGAATAAGTTTCAAGCACTAAAACCAAAAAAAGTCATTATGAACAGTTGTGTTCCGAGCATTTTCATGTAAGTTCCATTCACTGTTCAGAAGTATTCTAATCTTCTTCCAGGAACATTGATTTAAATACTAACTTTCCCCACAACAAATCATTTTAAGTCGGTAAACCAACCATATAGACACTTTCAAATATCAGATAATAGATTTGCTTTAGACAGCATTAGGACACCTTAAGTGCTAACTAGAACAATATAAATCACATTTCCTTCACAAAAATACAAAAAGAAGTTTAACATGGCACAAAAAAACTACCTGCAGAGCTAGAATACGATCTTCAACTGTATCTCTCACAGTTAAACGCAAAACAGTCACAGGACGAGTCTGCCCAATTCGATGTGCTCTATCTATTGCTTGATCTTCAGTTGTAGGATTCCACCACAAATCTAGCATAAGAACATGGCAGGCTGCCACCATGTTTAGACCAAGACTGGCAGCCTTCAAAGACATAATCATAACCGATACCTGCATGATATGTCAAACACAGTGGTTACCATTCAATGTATCTAACTCCCAATTTTATGGCATAGGTAATCTCTAAATTCAATCATGATATCAAGGGAGATATCTACAACTTTACAAACCTCGGGAAGAGTATTAAAATCCTTTACGGCTTTATCTCTTGCAACAACTGACATTGTTCCATCAAGCCTTCTATATTGAATCGAAGAATTTTGAAGACACGTTTCAAGCAAATTTAGCATCCTCGTCCACTGAGAAAACACAATTGCTTTCTCCCCAAAAACAGTTACTGAATCATTAGAGCTTCTATTCCCAGACAATTTTTGACTCTCAGGAAAATCCTGGACGGATTTCCCATTATTAGCATCAGAGGGGTTCCCAGGGCAGTCATTATTTTCCCTGGAAGTGTTATGCACAGAAATACTTTTTGGTGTATAGCACTGTGGCTTACACAATGACTTCAATACCTCAAGTGCAGCCTTAATTTTCGAAGAATTATATGGCTGACTCTGAGACCAAGGCTCAAATTCCTCCACTTCAGAGTCGGAGCAATCAGGTGAATCATCACAACCCTGACCAGAAAGACAACTGATCAGTGCGGCTTTGGAAAACACTGAAGATGTGCCAATTTGAGTTTTGCAATTTGTAGCTGGGCACTGGTTGTCATCACCGGAAAGATGTTCACAAATGCACTGGTTACAGAAAACATGACCACAAATTGAAACAACAGCATCTTCAGGAGGATCCTGTCCAGAAACCAAGCGATACGGAAAAGCAGAGGAGTCAGGGAGGACAAATATAATTTGCAAATAAATATTGTCAACGAGGATGATATGGTAATTACAGAATATAAGTCCATTACTCTCAACTAAGCAAGAGGGATAAAAGAATTCTCAGTCATCCTTTCCACTTTACCTGGCAAGAACAAGAAGTAAACAAAAACCTTTCAATCTAACCCCTATCCCTTCAAGTTTACTTTTTTACTACTCTAACCCCTATCCCTTCAAGCACACCCTTTGACCCTAAGAACTAATATGTAATTACAACAAACCAATTGTGCAAGTAAACAAATAAACATGCACACAAACATGTAATCACGAGAATTCACATTTACAATATTAAAGGATGGTCAATAAATACATACATTACAAACGCCACAGAGGGCCAACGAAACCTCTAAACAATTCAGAAGAGAGATTTGTTTTCCCTGAGGAAGCTTCTTTGCCATTTCAACTGAAGATCTCCATAGAGAGTTAGATTTGTAACGCTTCACAAGTAGAGGGTGATCACAAGCTTGTCTAAGACGCAGAAGCATCAACAAAATATTGATATAATTTTGCTTGACAGTTCCAGCATCCGCATATTCCTGACATGACATCACAGCACATGCATTTTAATAGTGGACTTGAATATAACTTACCATGAAAATATAATAACAGGAGCAACACTACTATTAAATGCTCCCACTTGATTTGGAATGTAATAAAGAGCACAAGTGCACAACCACGTTAAACATAAAATAAAGAATTATCCAAGTCACACAAGATACCTTTCTAAAGACAAACTATACCTGAAACTGTGCACGTGAATCAGCCTCTAGTCTGGAATAGAAATCACGTTCCTCCCTTGAAAACTCAACTTTTTTAAGCTCTACAAATTTCGGTGGCAAAGAAATAATAGGTTCTCCATTGAGAAGTGAGCCTACAGGAAATGATCACCATCTCATGGTTACAGGAAAATTTCAAATTAATGCAACTGATGATCGCTTAATTGAAGGTTCACCCATGATACAATCAGCAACAATGCAAGGAAAATGTAAACTAAATTATCTATGATTTAATCCTGTGCCTAAAATTCTATCAAAGTAATAAAGCATAGAATACAATATTGAAGTGATAAACATATTCAAAAGTTGAATGGACTAGACTATAGGACTACAAGGACAAACTGAGGTAATAACAAATAATTATAGCCTGCTAATTTGATAATGTGAAATTCACTCATGCAAATCTAACCTTTAGTCCGACGCAGCATTATTGTCTTTAAAACAGCTTGTAGTTTTCTATACCCTTTTGTTGGATTTCTGTTAATTGGGATCTTAATCATAGAACAGAATGATGTATAGATAGCATATGGGTCATATCTTAGAAATCTGAAGTAACTGTAGAGATCATCAATTGCATTCTGGATCGGAGTCCCTGACAAACACCATCTACGCTTAGCACGAAGACCCCAACAGGCCCTTGCAACTTGAGTTTTGTGATTCTTTATACTCTGGGCCTCATCCAGGACAACCCTAAACCATGCCACCTTTGCAAGAGGCCGAGCAACAGCCTCTGTGCTGTCCAATTCCGTCTTGCCACTTCTTCTAGAATTAGAATGGCTTTTCCTTTTCTTACTTGGTACACTATGATCTTCAAAAGTTCCCTTTTCTTCAACATCTTTGTCAACTAGAGTCTGCTTAGAATTAGAAGGGCTTTTCCTTTTCCTATTTGGGTCAGCATGATCTTCAGAAATTCCCTTTTCTTCATCATCTTTGTCAACTAGAGGCTGCTTAGGGACCTCCATGCTGACAATCGAATAAGTTGTCAGAACAACATCATACTTGGCCACCTCATATGGATCTTTTGTTCGATTGCTTCCATGGTACACTAGTACAGAGAGATTTGCTTGACTGGTTACCTTATTATGCAACTCCTCAGCCCATTGGCGCAAGACACTAGTGGGACAAACAATAAGGGTTCCAGCAGATGGCCTTCCCATTGTTTGCATCAATAAACTCATGCTCATGGTTGGATATCTACTTGACATATCCTGACACATATCAGATTCTTTCTTCACTCCACCATTTTGAGGAAGCATGTCATCGTCCGCATCCAGATTCAAAGTTTCTAATTCACCTTTTTGAGCATTGGGGCATGCATTAAGTATTGGAGCTCTTTCCTGTAATATTAAGGCAATAGTTGATACTGTTTTTCCAAGTCCCTACAAGAGAAAAGTTTATAAATAACTAGGACATGAGGAAATCAAATACTTGTCTATCAGCAACCATCTCATATTAAAACTGCAAGGAACTTACCTGATCATCTGCTAGAATTCCTCCTGAGCAATATGAACTTGATGTTTCCTTCTGAACCATCCACGATAAAGCAATTCTCTGACCAGGACAATTATGATTAGTTAGAATGTTGGATGTCGCAAAAATACAGAGAAAGCATGTTATGGGAACATCTCAGAAAAGAAAAAAAGAAAAAAAAAAGAAATTGAATTACAAAGGACTAGGCCAGGAATCAGAATTAGACACATCAAACCAGTACACTGGAGTTCTTGTCCAATAATTCAACCAGGTATAATTTTTAAACAACATATATTTGACGATTTTCTTTCCTCAACAACTATTCATTAACCCAGATGGGAAAAAATCTAAAGTTACTGAAATATGGGGATGGCATTTCTTTTATTGTCAGAGGAAATAATCAACAAAACAATTCGTCAAGGAATTGAATCAAAATACATGGCAATGAACTTTAGGATAATGGCAACTTTGAACTTCCACATCTTTGAAGACAAGGGTGTACTCAAGCTCACAGAAGTCAGAACCAATAAGTACAAAACAGTATGGCACGACAAGATTATTGATATGATCCTTTATTTATTAAATAAATCACAAAACTTTTCTTCTTCTTCTTTTTCCTCCCTCTGTCTCTCTTGTTGGATACCAAACTCCAGATCCAGATATCAAGACCTGATCCAACTTGGATTTAGATTGAAAGCGGTTGCACAAGAGACCTAAATACACATAATATTTTTCAAGGAGATACCAGATCAAAGAAATTAAAAGATTGGACAAACCTGATGTCTTAAAAGAGGAACTGCCAACAATCCATCTGGTGGGCTAACTTCTGCCGTTGGCTGAGATAGATCCTACAATGAGCCACAGAAGAGTTAGGTGCAATGGGTGAAGAATATTCCCACGTCTGCCAACAGCTACAAGGATAAAAACCACAAAATTAAATGCGCCAACCTGCAATGCAACTCGTAATATATTTCTCTCATCACATGCCTTCAACCTTGTGCTTCCAACCATGTAAGGTTGGGAATCAACAAATCTAGAAGATTGAGATATATTAAGGGAATTCCCAATGACTGCAGAATGACTTGTAGATGCAGGGTGACTGATGTCTTCAATAATGCAAACATTCGAGTCATCCTCAACATGGAAATTCTCAGCACTTACTTTTGAAAGATGAGAACCAATATGTTTATGTAAAATCATTTTTCCCCCTCGTTCTCTCTCAACACAACCAAACTGCTTCTCACAGCCAATTAGTGCTTGGGCATGCTGCAAGGATTTATCTGCGGCTTTTAAATTAAAATTGCCCATGTTTCCTTGAAAAGCAGTTCCATCAATGATATCTTGATAATGATTGGATATCTCAGATGTTACAACTGCATAATTATCCTCATCTTTAAAACATTTGTAACTCTGACATCCCATAGAAGGAAAAACACCAGGCAATTGTTTCAACTCAGTATCATCATTTTGAAAATTGTTTTGGTAAGGTGTAATCAGTCCATCTCCACATTGCATGTATGAAGGGTAAGTTGAAAGTGGCACTGATGCCTTGTTGTCAAAGATAACCTTACCAGAAAAAAATGATGGATAACCACTATGAGCAAACGTAAGTTGATTATCATGAAAAGATATCCCCCCAGTAGTGCTTGATTGCATGCCACTACTCATACATGCCATATCAGAATGGAATTCCGCATTTTCAGTCTTCATGTTACTCATCATTTCTTCATTAGTCCATAATTGAGAACAAATACCATTAGGCATAAAACCAAAAGATGAGTCAGCAACAAAGGGTCTATCAACTGTTCCCTGGTAATAATTCGAAGATAAATCGTAGTCGATAAATTCACTGGGAACATGGGAACCTTGAAAAGTAGCAGAATCAGTTGAAGTTGCAACATGCCAAGATCTATCAGCATCCATGACAGATATTTCAAAAGAAGTACAAGAGTCATTTTCCTGTTGCCCAGAAACTCCTCCAATGATGTCTTCAACATAATCTTCAAAATTTACATCACCATTCTCATTGATAGAACTGAGTGAAGCATCTGCAAGTAGAAAATAGAATCAGACTGTTGCCTAAGTTTCAGATGTACAATGATCTAAAGTAAAATTTTAAGAGCATGACACTAATGTCAATATGTCTTTGTCTAATACTTGACCAAGTGAAAATTTTACATACGTTCAGATTCAACATCCTCTCCCACATGCTTGTATTGAGTCTCGTTTTCACCCTTCCACATACTCAGATTCAAATTATCTTCACAAACTGATATATTGTTTGAATGTGCCTCAGGGAATCTTGTTTCCACACTATGAGCAGGAATCTCAAGTTTAGAAACTCCTGTCCTTTCTGTGTAGCAAATCTCATCACTTTCACCCAGAGAGAATGAGTCCCTATAACTACCAGCAAAAGCATTCGGGGAAGAGCAAGCCTGAGATGGAGGTCCCTTGGTTTCATGTTCACAGTCAAGCATAGAATTTGCTGTGGAATCAGATAAACCAACTGAACCTATGGCCCCAGAATCAGACACACCTGAGCAGAATGTAGAACAGCCCGCGACTGATTCCCCTAATTCCAACCTTGAAAAATGTGGATCTTCTAAAACTTGAGACCCTAATGAATAGGAAAAGGAACCACTCTAATTTAAGATATTAATATTAGCAATTACACATCACAATGATGCAGAATTAACTCAAGATGTCTATTTCTCAGTATTGACAGACCAATTGCAACCAACAAGTACAAGTAGAAATTAAAGGGAAAAACAACAGAAGTCTGCATACCATTTTGAATCTGAAAAGTATCATGGATGCCAGATTCATCCGGTGAAACGTTTTTTGATGAAGAATCCTCGGGACTACTCTGCTATGACATCCAGAACATTAGTATAAAGGTAATATCAAGCACGTGAAGTCTGGGCATTAAATAAAAGGACTAGTACCAAAGAAGAAGAAAAAATACTGAATGCAAAAGGGTTACAGAAAGAGGATTGAATTTAAAATTAGGCAATCCTTGCAATATTGTGTTCAAATTAAAATTATGTATAAAGACAGAACAAAGGCCGAATTATTTTTGCATGAACAACATAAAGCAGCAGAAGCTGTGGCTTCCCAAACGCTTTTCTGTATTAGAATTAAAACATATTATCACCCATCAATATGAAAACAAAATTTTTAAAAAAAAAATCCAACAGGGAAAATCAGTTATAAAATCAAATATCCTTCAATGTTGTAATAAGCAATTTAAAAAATCAAAGGTGTAGAAACACTACAACAATTTTTGTTATCCAAGCAGCACAAAACTCAAGACATGCATCCTGATGTCCAAAATGTTGAGTCTAACAGAATAAGTTATACACGACTCCAAGTCCAAGATATTATGACTCATATTCACCTGCAACGGCAATTACATTGATTTGTTTTTCATTTTTTAAATATAAAAAATGGCTTAAGGGATGGGGGATCTATACTCAGGACTCAGGAGCTTCACACTTTTAGTGGAACCAAGTGACACTAGACTGACACGTCACCGACATATCCCACTGTCCAGTGAGTATAACTTCAGAAAAAAAAGAGTACATATTTAAACCATAAATTTCAACAAATAAATAAATAGTTTGTGTAAACATCTGTACTAAAAAATCACTTTAAAGCCGCTTACTAGTACACACTCCTTCGCATGAATTAACCTTCCTGATTTTTTATAAATAAAAAATAATAATAAAGAGAAGGGAGGTTCTAGTTCGAAGGTCGTGTATGCCACAAGCCTGATTGAGTTATCAATCAGCAAGAATCGAACCGAAGACCTTCACGCCAACAAGTTCGATCCTACCACTTGATTCAAGCTATAAATTGCACTGTGATTAAATTGCGATCAATTCCTTACTATGCAAATTGACCAATAGTATCTCATTTCTCTCTTCTTAGTTATCAAAGGAAAATCAATTATAAGGGGGGGCGGGGAATTAAAACAACTACAGCTTTAACTCAGAAAAAGAAACTTTGAAAAACTGAAAGAGTAAAGAAGATTAATGTTGCCATTGCCACATCCAAAAACCAATGCACGAACATATACAAAAACCACAGAAGCTTCAATTCTTTTATCACGTAAAACATTCAAGTAAAGAAAATATTACAGAGCACACTTCACTTGGCACGGTTCAACTCCACTCCGATCCAGTTCAAAAATTCATTTACGGTTTCGGAATCATCAAAGCGGCAAGATTCAAAGAAGAAGAAGAAGAAACCCTACCTCCTTAGGGTCGCCAAAATCCTCCTCATCGAGGACCTTCATAACGGTCTGAATATCTATATAAAACATGGGATCATTGTCAGCGCCAGCATGGAGCAGTTCCGAAAAGTCGAAGTCCTCGTTCGCCATCACCAAAACCAAAACAAAACCAATCGCATCCAAAAGAAAAAAGAAAAAAAAATCAAAATCAAAATCAAAAACCCTAAACGCGCTTTCTCAAGCTGCAAAAGAAGCCACACTACTCCAATTCCAAAAGCTCCACTCCGCCGCCGCGATTCCGCTATTCGAAAAGCAATTCCTCGAATCGCATCGTCTGCATGGAGAATTCAGAATGAAGCGGTGATAAGATTGATGAGTCAGCGAAAGAAGGTTTCTTAGAAGGTTCGACTTTTCGTCCCCAACTAGGAGCCAAGAGCCAGAAAGGCATAAGAGAGAAGAAGAAAAGAAAGAAAAAAAAAATGTGTAGAGAGAGAAAGTAGTGGATCGTGAAGAATGCGGGGTGCGTAGGTTTAAATAGGGTTTGGGTACGTTACGTAAGGGTGCGCAGGTTAAGTCATCATCATTGGCCTGTTTCTCTAGTTCTACCCGCTTCCGATGTTTTTCCCACTGCTAGTTCACTATTGTTGACCACGAATAGCAAGATTCGCTCACGCGATAAATACGCGCGTGCCTTTTTTTCTAATAAAATAAATGTATATTTAACGGCTGACTAATCTATTCTTAAAATATTTTCCATGTTCGGATTCCAAAAAAAATGTATATATTTTCAAAATCAAAGATGTTATATATTTTTTTTTTTCCTCTTTTGAATGTTATTATTTATGTAACGTTATCGAGATAACACAAACTACGTGAATTGGTGATTAAGGAAACGGGAAAAGTTTGAATTGATCACGGGCGGCGCATGGATCAATGTTTACGAGGTAGTGGTTACGGAATTACCAATCAGAAAGGTATATAAAGTAAGAGTTGCATTTGCGTTAATTTGGAAAATTTTGTTAGAATGGTCCTACCGTTTATAATATTATTAGGATAATTGTGAACTTTCTTTGGATTTTTATTGGCTTCATCATGTGATTGGCACCTTTCCTTTCACCATTATCTTGCCTTACACTGTTTAAAAACTCAAATCTTTTTCAAGAAAGTGTCGCAATTGGATAAAATAATTTGAAGAAATGGTCAAATTTAAAAATATCACAATAATATTTATTAAAGAGAATTTCAATTTTTAATTGATGTGTCCTATATAGTATATACCCTGTGTCTTGTAAAACAAAAGCTAACTTCAACGATATTCACCAGACGGGGGGAAAAAACTACTTTCACTAACCATGTGAATCAGCGATGAAATTTTTTCACATGATTTGAAATGCCTATTTAAAATTAAGACAACAAATGAAAATTTTATACATTTCAATGTTTGACCGGCAACGACTATCAAATGCCTATTAAAATAATTGTGTAAATTTTTATCAATTCGACGTGAATCATTAATGGCATGATGTATAAAGCTTGATATTATAAGCTTATATTATATGTTATGATATTTTTAATTTTTTAATGTGACTATCGTATAGTATAAGTTTATATAACAGAATCTCTTAATATATCAAAACGATATATAACTTAATTCATCCTAAAGTGGAGGGATTAAGCCCGATAAGATGTTGGTGTGTTATCATCGTTGACTAGTGCAATTCTCAAGAATTAATCTATTATTTTAAGGGTAAATTACACAAGACCACCTTGTACTTAGATGTTGTTTCAAAAAGCCACCTTAAACTTTCAATTGAATCAATTAACTCCCTTAAACTATCATATTAAAACAATTTAACAAATTTAATAATATTTAGACAATAATACCCTTATTCTTAACCATAACCATTGCCACCACCCACTAATTGCACCACTGCCCCGATCGCCACCCTGTCACCAACCATTGTAGGAGAAATGTAACAGGCCTTCTATTAGGTAGTCGATGAAACAAGAGAAATATAAGACTAGAAGTTATGTTTATACAAAAAAATCAGAATGGTTAATAATTCCTTCACCAATTAGAGTTTTGAGTTTGAATTGAACGAATGGAATCTTCAAACACTTTTGAGGAAGAAGGTGGAGAAAGAAACACCAAAAAGTCACTAATAAAAAATCATTCGAGGTAAGAACTGAGGTAATTGATTGATTGATCATTTTTCATTATTATCATTGTTATTTTCCGATGAATTTGGTAGCAACAATTTCAATAGAATGATTTTGTACCAAAGGGAAAAGTTGAAAGAGGAAGAATTTGTGAAGTCAAGAGATGGTAACTGAAGAAGAGAAGTAGAGAATATCTGTTGCATAGGGTCTTCCTTGAACTGCAGATGAACCAAGGTAAGGTGAAGTCATTTGTTTGAATACTGGTGACTATGTTGTGGTCAAAAGAACAAATATTTCATTAATTCAAAGACATATTTGGTTTCATCTTTGCAATTGCTGCAATATGGGTTTTACTTGGCATTCTTTGATGCTATTATCTGAGTGCTTGGTAAAACCTCCATAGTGAAAAAAAGCACTAGGCTCATTGACGGATTGCGGGCAATGGATTGTGTGATTTGTTTGACCATTAAGTATCTCTTTCATCTCTTCTTTTCTGATCAATTGCTTACTAAATTCATACTAGAAACTGCACTTGAAAATAAAGACACTAACTATGTCGGATGACAAGGTGGGGACCGTGAGGGCCGTGGAGCAAGAGCAGGAGCGGTGATAACGATTAACATGGATAGGTTAAAAATAAGGGTATTATTGTCTTAATTTTGTTAAATATGTTAAATTGTTTTAGAATTATAGTTTAAGGAGGTTAATTGACACAATTGAAAGTTTATGGTGTTCTTTTGAAACAACCCATAAGTACAAAGTGTTTTTGTGTAATTTACCCTTATTTTAATATTAATACATTAAAATTAAAATTAATTTTTCAAATATTAATTTTTAAAATATTGAATATTTTTTAAAAAAAATAATTTTTTTTAGACACACTGATCAATAGATTTTTATAAAAATTAAAAATCATATGACATTTTTGAAAGAATTATATAAATTCTTTATCAAAGGATATTTTTATTAAAAATATTTATTTTTATTTTATATAGTATTATACAATACATTACCAAATACTAGATGATATTATCTTATATAATATATTATTTTATACAATACTATGTCAAACGCTGGATAGTATTAAAATTCAACCAAGTCTTATACAATCAAATCTTATACTATCAGGCCTTATTCTATACTATACACCAATCAAGGCAATTCGAATTACGACAAATATATGGGATATTTTTCCAAAGTTTGATGACAAGTTAATTCCTTTTTTTATCCAATTAATTCAAACTTTATTAGCTTATTTATTTCATTCTTAATTCGGCATCAAAAAAATTCATCAAATTTCTTTAATGAAATTATGATGTTCGTGAGTATATTACAGAGTAGGTATTTTTTTATTATGAATAAGACTCAAATGTCATCAACCATAAATTAACGAGTGAAATAAATAAAATTATATAAATTACTTTTTTCTAATTATGACATTAGTCTTCACTATTATAAGGGGAGTGTATTGGATTGAGATTTCAAATGATTTTAACGGGTTATTTTGGACAAAATGATCTATTGGTATTCAATTAGGATTTTAATTAATTGAAAAAAAGTCATGTGGTATTCGATTAGGATTTTAAAATATTATTTTAGAGTCCGTTCAAATAGTCCGTTCAAATCCGTTGGTATTTAATCAAGATTTTAAACAATGGAAAAATAATCTTGTGATACTCAAAAATTTAACGATTTTAATAATATGATGTGAATTTCGTGAGACTTTTCAGTAAGAAATATTAATAGGATGTCTCTCTCATAATCTCACCATAAACCCTAGGATTTCTTGAGATTTCTCTATTGCAGTGTTTTCTTCTTCCTTTGGCAGGTTGACCTGCTCGAAATCGAGTTCTACCATGGGAGCTTCGTCAAAACTCAAAAATAGTATATTTTTGAACGATTTTCATCACAAAATATCTCAGAAACAACAAACTAACAAGATTTTAATATAATCTATCTCAAAAACAACATATTTTTGAGTTATTTTTGAGAAATTTTGGAAGTTTTAAAAATGATTTTTTAAGCTATAGGTCGTTTTTTTTTTTTGCACAAAAATATGTGATTTTTGTATTAAAAACAACACAAAATAGTGAAAAGATAATAGGGAAACTAAAACCCTCAAACCAATTTTCGTTTTACATCAATAAAACAATATCAATTTAAAGAAAGATTGAAACTTTCATAATATGAACCCTATATTTCATAACAATACATTCATGAACGAAATTCCTTCACTATAGAAAACGATTTCAAACAAATTTTGTGTGAATAGATAACTAAATTTTTTTTTTCAAAAGCCCCAAAGCAATTTAAGGTTTCAATATATCGATTGAAAAAAATTTGAGAAATTTTCTAAACTTTAATGTAATAAAATCTAGAAATTTAGATTCAAAATTTTCTTAGAATATTCAATGAAAATATACATATGATATATGGTTAGAAAACTCTCACCACGTAGAACAAAAACCCCCAAGATTTTCAATATCAGTTGCAAAAAATTCCAAACGAAATTTTATCATGAACTTTAGGTTCTATATGCAAATTTAGAATTGTCTTAATAATTAAAAAATGGGTCTTATAATTATATATGCATAGCTTTGATTTTAAATGAAGAAGATAATTTTCAACCCATTGGTCAAACCTAAGAGCACGAACTAGAAAATGTTAATGCATTGAGGACTAGCATAACTTTAGATATATGTGAAAGTAAAAAAGTAGGGGTGTGCAAAAAAACTGGTTCACTTGCCCTGCCCTTGATCCGACCTTGACCCGACCCATAAATACCCATATTTTTTGAACTAGTTTAAATACTGACCCACTTTTATTTGGGTCAGTTTTACACCTGACTCGTCTTAATATTGACCCTCTGACCCAAAATTTGACTCATACCCATTATGAGAAAAAAAATTAATTACATTAAAAGAAAAGTTTTAACGTAAAACAATTACGTCAAAATTTTTTATGGAAAATATTTTCATAAATATTTTCGCAAAAATTTTTGACGAAAAATATTTTCATCAAAATTTGTGACTAAAAACATATCGGTAAAAAAATTTGACGGAATATTATTTTTGTCAAATTTTTTTACGGAATCTAAATTTCGTCAAAATATTTCACAAAAAAATATATTCATAAATACTTTCGATGAAACACATTTTCATCGAAATTCTTTGACGAAAAAAAATTTCATCAAAATTCTTTACAGATTTCAAATTTCGGCGAAAGTTTTCGACGGAAACATTTTCGTTAAACTTTTTGACAAAAAAAAATTTCGTCGAAATTTTTAGCGAAACACATTTCTATCAAAAATTTTCGACTAAATATTTTCGTCAAGTTTTTTGTTAAAGAATATATCCATCAAAATTTTCAACGAAATATTTCGATAAGAAATGTTGACAGAAAAAATATTTTGTCTAAATTCTTTAGAGAATCTAAATTTCGTCGAAAGTTTCAAATGAAACATTTTCCATTGAAAATTTCGACGAAACACATTTCCATCCAAAAATTTCGATGGAAAAAAATTTCATTAAAATTCTTTACAGATTTCAAATTTCGGCGAAAGTTTTCGACGGAAATATTTTCGTCACCAATAAATTTTGACGGCAAAAAATTTCATCAAAATTCTTTACAGATTTCAAATTTTGGCGAAAGTTTTCGACGGAAACATTTTCGTCATCAAAAATTTTGACGGCACAAAATTTCATCAAAATTCTTTACAAATTTCAAATTTTGGCGAAAGTTTTCGACGGAAATATTTTCGTCATCAAAATATTTTGACGGCAAAAAATTTCAACAGCAAAAAAATTCATCAAAATTCTTTACATTTTCGTCAAGTTTTTTGATAAAAAATTTCCATCAAAATTTTCAACGAAACGCATTTCTATAAAAAAATTCCGTAAATATTTTTGACAAAAAAAACATTTTGACGAAAAAAATATTCTGTCAAAATTCTTTAGAGAATCTAAATTCCGTCGAAAGTTTCAAATGAAACATTTCCCTCGAAATAATTTCCATCAAAATTTTCGTCAGAACATATTCCCATCGAAATTTTGAACGAAAAACATTTCGTCAAATTTTTTGACAAAATTCTTTTTTCGTTTAAAACATTTGATGAAAGAAATCATTTTCGTCAAAACTGTTGAGGGAAACTAAATTTCAAGAGAAAAAAAATTTTTGTAAAAATTTTGACGAAAAAATAATTTTGTGACAAAATTTTCGTCTTTTGCAACGTAAAAATTTCGACAAAATTTTGTGAGAAAACCAAGTCAAAAACGAGTCAGGTCAGATTTGACCCAGTTCAGAAACCAAGTCAGACCCACTTCAAAAACCAAGTCAGGTCAGATCCAAACTGGTTCTGAACTAGTTCAACAAAATCCAATCCAAGTCAGACCTGACTTGGATCAAATTAAAGCGGGTCGGGTCAAAATACCTGACCTATAAAAACCAAGTTGGGTCGAGTCGGACAAAAACCTAACCCGACCTGACCCATGCACAGCCTTAGTAAAAAGAGGGCCTTGAAGGCCGTAGCATGTGAGAGGGGAAAAACAAAAATTTTCCGCAAGAGGAATACACATGCATATCAAGATACATACTTTAAGACGTATGTCATACATTGTTCGTGAAAAATTCAAGACAATCAAAGGTAGGTCTGTAGGGTTCAGACCCTCTAACGTTGATCCACACCAGCTGCGTCTAGATACAGGAACTCCTTCCAGTAAAGCCGCCAATTGATCACCACAAAGAGGCTTGCTATTCGCTCAATGTGTGATGAGAGAAGGCTATGTAAAAGTGTTTGAAAGAGTGAAGTTTTCTGAGAGAAAACCTCACAAAAGTGGCGCAGAAAATTAGGAGAGAATGACTTGGTTGGTTTTTAAAAAACCCTAGAAGGTTCAAACAAAGCGAGGGAAAGCTACTCCCCTATAATCTTGAAGAAATCTATCTTTGCAACCTACAGGAGGTGTGTTAAAAAACTGAATATCCCAGTTTGCAGAAAAAGCATGCGTAGCTAACCAATCAGCTACACCATTCGCTTCTCTATAAGTATGAGAGACATAAACCTGCCAGCTTCTCCCCAATAATTCCTTGATACGTAAAATCGGTCCATGTAAAGGATGCACCTCAGTATTTTGATTGGAAAATAAATTAATTGCAATTGTAGAGTCACCTTCAAGCCACACATTTCTATAACCACATTCCCAAGCTATTTGAAGACCCAAATAAGAACCCCAAATCTCAGCAGCAACCGATGAACTATGCCCCAAATTCTTTGAGAAACCAACTAACCAATCACCTCTACAATCTCTTATAACCCCTCTACATCCAGAATGCAGTCCACCTTGAGCACAAGAACCATCTGTATTAATCTTTATCCACCCTTCCAAAGGAAACTTCCAATTAATGAAAGTTTGAATCCTAGGTGATTGCAACCGAAGACCGCCTTGATTCAACAACAATTGAGCTTGGAAGTAATTATCTCTCAAAAGAAAAGCTGAACGAATAATGCTAGAAGGATCAGTCTCCAAATGCTTAAAAATCCATTCATTTCTTGCTTTCCAAATTAACCAGCACATAATACCAAAAAGAGTTGACCAATTCCCAGACACCTGCTCCATGTAATCAGTTGAGAGATTAAAATGTAGCCACTCACCCAGATCTTGCGCAAAGAAGGATTGCCACTTATGATGAGGAATCAGATGACACCATATTTCTCGAACCTTCCAACAATCTCTAACCACATGAATACAATCCTTGTGACCATAGATACACCGAGAACACAAACTATTATCAGAAAAGTGACGACGCAAGCGTTGAGCATTAGTCAAAATGTTATTCCTCAACAGCAACCAAAGAAAAGTTTTAACTCTAGGTGGCCCATTCCAACCCCACACTTTTTCCCAGGAGCAAACTCTCAACCCTTGAATATACCGCTGCTGAAGACGTAAAGACTGGTCATTTAAAAATAAGTAAGCAGAACGTACCGTAAATCTACCATCAGCAGTCAAAGTCCATATCACACAGTCAAAGTCCATACCACCAAGAGGATATGGAGGGTGAATATTTGCAATGCGCATGCAAACCTCAGGGGGAAGAAGATGAACAAATCTAGACCAATTCCAGGACCCTTCCTCCGTAACATACTGAAGAGTTGAGCAATCAATTTCCTCATCTGGGACAACCTGCAAGACAAAATTGATTAGAGGATCAAAGTGTGGCACCCATTTATCCTTCCAGAATAACGTGGCATCTCCTGCACCAATTATAATACGAGATCCATGCACCACATTATGCCAAGAGTTACAAATAGCCCTCCAAAGAGGAGAAGAGTTGGTAGGAGCTGTAATATCCGGAATTAGATACTGAGGAACTCTATATTTATTCCTCAACAATCTAACCCACAAAGCATCTGGTTGCGTCATCAAAGCATGCCCAAGCTTCATAATGAAAGCTTTATTAAATTGTCTCATATTTCTAAATCCAAGACCACCGTCTGCCTTTGGTAAGCACACATTATCCCAGGCAACCAATGCCATCTTCCTTTGATCTGGTTTAGCTCCCCAAATAAAAGCTCTAGTTTTCTTCTCAACCTCCTGACAAACATTCATGGGAATTAATCCTGTCTGCATGGAATAAGTAGGAATAGTGCTTAAAACCGATTTGGCTAAAACAATCCTACCTGCAAGAGATAAGGTAGATTGCTTCCAACCATTCAGACGTTGATTAATCCTCTTCATCACATGATCATAAGAACTTTTAGAAATTCTTCCATGGTGCAGTGGAATACCAAGATATTTTCCAAGATCCATAGTTAGGGAAAAACTCGTCTCATTACTTATCTCAGTGGACCGAATGTGACTGACATTCCTCGAGAAAAAAATCTTCGACTTCTCCCTATTCACTCGTTGACCAGAAGCCTTACAAAAACAATCTAGAATAGCTGGAATTATTCTAGCTTGCTCCATTGAGGCCTCAACAAACAGAAGAAGGTCATCAGCGAAGAAGAGATGAGAGATTGGTGGCCCATTCCTTCGCAATACCACAGGCTTCCAAGTCTTCCCTTCCACCGCAAGATTAATCATTTGTCCTAGCCGCTCCATGCAAAGAACAAAGAGATAAGGCGAAAGAGGATCACCTTGACGGATACCACGAGAAGGAGTAAACTCACGAGTCATGCTACCGTTCCAAAGCACATTCATTGATGCTGTTGTAACACAACACATAACCAGATTTATAAGAGAATCTGGAAAACCTGCATCAGATAACGTATCACGAAGCAACTCCCAGGAAATTCTGTCATAAGCCTTCTCCAGATCAACCTTTAGAATCATCCACCCTTTAACCCCTTTCTTCTGTCGCATATAGTGCATAATTTCTTGAGCCACAATGATATTATCAGTACCTTGTCTCCCAGGAACAAAACTACACTGGTTAGGCATAGTAAGCTTCCCCATTACCTCTCTAACCCTATTTGCAACAATCTTCGTAACACATTTATACACCGCATTGCACAGGCTTATAGGATGAAACTGGGAAATCATCTCAGGCCTGTCAATTTTAGGAATAAGGCATATCAGCGTTTGATTAATGGATCTAACTTTCTGTGGATTAGCAAAGATACCATAGACTAGCTCCAAAACTGCATCCTTCACTAACTCCCATTTTGACTGATAAAAAAGAGCATGGAGACCATCTGCCCCAGGAGCTTTATAGGATCCCATCCCAAACATAACAGCCTTCACTTCTTCTGTAGATGGGACAAAATTGAGACGGGATAATAGAGGAACATCCAAAACAGGAAACATACCTCTAACAGGAAACTGAGGCTTGACTCCATCGTCTTCCGTATATAACTTAGCAAAATAATTCACTGGCAAGTTAACAAGAGCTTCATGATCACCAATCCAACTACCGTCCTCATCTTTTAACATATCAATCCGGTTTCTTCTTCTACGAGCAACAGTACAGCTATGGAAAAATCTGAAATTACTATCTCCCCACGCCAACCATCTAGCTCTAGATTGTTGAAACCAAGTAAGTTCTTCCCTAGCCAAAATGGTGTTGAGCTCATCCCACAGCGTCTTCTGTAACCTCTCTAGAAAATTACTCGGGGAATGAGATAAACTATTGTCAATACCACGCAATCTCGCATACAGCTCATGCTTTTTTTTCTGATTAACCTGGAAATATTGAAGATGCCAATCAGACACACGACGTCTGAACGTGGAGTTCATATCCACCCAACTCGAACCTGCTTCCCAACAGTCCTTAACAATTCCAGTAAAATCATCACTAGTTAACCATGCAGCCAAAAAACGAAAGGGACGTGGTCTATTCAAATTAAACTGCAACGGACCATCCCATAACAGCAAAGGACGGTGATCAGAACCATAGAAATTAAGATGAGTTAATCTACGATTCAGAAAACCAATATTCCAATCCTCATTAGTCACAACTCTATCAAGTCTTTCCTTCAATGCTCCTCTCTGCCAAGTGAACCTAGGACCCATTGCACCAATATCAAACAGACCACAATATTCTAGACACTCACTGAAATCAATCATACTCCTCCAATTCGGTGCACTACCACCCTCTTTTTCATCCCTGCTAAGATAAGAATTGAAATCTCCCAACACCATCCAAGGACCACTACATTTCTCCTTAAGGTTTTGTAATTCCGACCAAAGAACTCTTCTCTCCAACAGCCTTGGACTTGCATAAACGAACGTTGCAAGTTCTAGCTTACCATTTTCCTTCCAGAGTAAATTGGTGTGAATATACTGATGATGATGCTTTAAAATGTTGACTTGGACAATATCAACATTCCAAGGTAACCAAATACCACCTGAATAACCCACTGCTTCAGTAAAAAAGTAATCACTAAAACCAAGTCTTCTAATTTTACGACCTGCTTTCAAACCACTAGAACGGGTTTCTAAAAGAACTAGAATATCTATTTTGTGTCTTTGAACAAGATCTTTTATTAAGGGGATGAAGCCTTTCTTGCCCATACCCCTACAGTTCCAACAGAAAACAAACATAAAAAACAAATATCTGTTTTAGCCTAGTTTTTTTTCTCTATGTATTACCAAAAAAAAAAAAAAAACCCCTAGAAGGAACATATATAAAGAGGCGCACAAGAGGAGCCTATTTGTTAAAAACAAATCAGATTTTTAATCAATAAAAATCCCTTCCAAAAGGGCGCTCCATCAAAGAGAGAGAGAATAGAATTTGTTGCAAATCAAATCTCATCAAATCTTGCCAACAACATCCTATCATATTCGAATTTTGAATTTGAAATTTGAAAATTTAAATGTTTGATAATTAATTAATTTAACTAATTAAATTAATTAGTAATGACTTGGACTATCCAAGCTCATTACATTAACCATGCGCCCTCTACCCCTTTAGGTGGAGTTCCAAACTACTTCTTGGGCTAATAACTATTATAAGGCCCAATACTTTTAATGCTAGAGCATCTAGACAATTAGGTGTTTGTGTGTGACCCACAGTGTTTTAAAACCCGGCTCAGACCGGCCGGGTCGACCCGGGACTCGGTGACCCGGTGGGTTCCCCGGTCCGAGCGGGTAGTTGGACCGGTTATGCAGTCAGCCCAGATTGGACCGGTTGACCCGGCCGAAACCCGGCGACTCGGCGACCTGGTTGACTCGGGTTAAACCGGTTTTTCCTTCTTTTCTTTTTTTTTTGGTAAATTTTTTTTTTTTGTTGATAAGAACTCTTGAATTAAATCATATTCATATTTTATGATGAATATGATTAAAAGTAAGGTGAAAATAATAAGGTATTTTAGATTAGTGTAGTATCGTTTATGTAATTTAGTTGCATCTTATAATGATCTCATGAAGTTAAGTGGTGATAAACACTGATGGTCTCATAATCTCATCTGAACGGTGGACACTTTTTTCTTATAGTGTATATTTCATGCATACTATTTGTTATCATGATTTAATTTATCCGTATCATGTCAAGCACAAAAAGTGCATTTAACTTATATTGCATGGTTTAATCCAATATTAGGATACGGTCTAGAGCTAGAAGCTTAGAAGTATATAATATTTGCTATCATTGAAAATCAATTTATTTCTTGAAGCTCATTGATAGTTTTCTTATATGAATTTTTATTAATATAAGTAATATTTTTATATTTTTAATATGTGAACAGTAAAACCGGTTCAACCCGGTTGAACCAGTGACCCAGTACCTCGACCGGTTCGATGACCGGTCCGAGTTTTAAAACACTGGTGACCCATTAGGTCCAACATAGCCACTGACATAAATGGGCTTGGGCCCAATAAGCCCACAACTCATCTAATGACAACACAGAGCACTAGCAATATTTTGTTGCCCCAGAACTAGTTAGATTAATGATTTGATCATCCTATTAAACATATTTGGTTGCCGTATGTTTGTCCCTTCGTCTCGGTTACCTTTCCATAAAACCTAGGGTAAAGAAACGTATCATCCCTTGCGGTTTAGGGTTAGCTTTTTATGAAATAGGGAGTCTTCAATTTACTGACTCTAAAGGCAGATCATCTTATGATCTCTTTTACTATGCATAGATTCCCGAGTCACTGTAAATGTCATCCTGATTTCTCCGGTTTAAGGATAACCTAATCTCTCACAGAGATTTGACGAATTCCTTCAGCTTATCACCCTAGCCCTGTGCCCTATCAGGACAAGCCCAAGAGCATACCTATGAATCTCCATGTTTCAGGCAGATGAGGTATACAGTCAAAGCATGCCTTCTAGAACAGAGTCTAAGAGATAACTTCTGGTCTAAGGAAAGACATACCCAAATATAAAGAGACTACTCTAATGATACTATCTGTGAGATTTCCTCATAGAGTCTCTTTGTGGGTCCGTTCAGTGCGAGCTATACTCTTATAGGTCCACCCACGACTTTAGCTAAGACATCTCCATATCTGTAGCACATGAGGTTTATACCTTGTATCCCTATACAAGTAGATAAGTCATGCTAGTCTTACCCGAGATTATTGACCTCAGTATCTCTAGACTAGGAACATAATATTAGGAATAAGCATCCGGTATTCTTGAATCCTCATGATCGTGATCTCATCGCAGATATTCAAGAGATACCTATTTTATTCCACGAGGTTTATCAAGTTATTCATAATATATTAACATTAATATCGAGACAGAATTATGAAACAAGATAAATAGTGCTTTTATTTATTTGTGACAATATTAAAAAGGTCTACATCTATGTCCTTATTTAATCATAAGATTGTCTCTAGGACACCCAAATACTAACAATGTGAAGAGCTGTTGCTTAGTAATTTTGAATGTTTGTTAAAAATTATATTATATTTTACTGATTGAGAAAATTATATTAGATTTTACTTTTTTTATTAATCTCATTGCATTTCTTTGTTATTTTTTTTATTGACTCTTGTAATTTTGAATGTTTGTTAAAAATTCATATGATTTTTTAAAATCTTATAAATCCATATTGTCCTTTCAAATCTTATACAAAATTTTAAAATCCTTTAAAATCTAATTTTACGAAATCTTGATTGTAATTTTTTTTTTATAAAAAAGTCTTTAAAGTTTCCCCAATTCTAAATAGTCTTTTAAAATCCTAATTCAATACACTTCCCTAATGGGGCGTTTGGTTAAAGGATTTGTAAGAGATTGATGGGTAAATGATAAATGGACATATCAGTTAACCATGTTTGCTTCAAGATTTTTTCACACTTACCCACCTAAGTGAGTTTCCTACGTAACCAAGATAACCATGTTTTCTCACCGTTTAGCCGGCGAAGTGTATCCCATGAGCAGTGTGGTATTTATGAAAAGCTGCCTCATTGCTCAGACAAAATTCTAAGCGACACTACCCTCACTTTGCGCGCGAAAGGAAAATGGCAATCATGTCGACTTTGCAGAGTTGTTAGAGTGGCTTTTTTTAAAGAGCAACACTTGCACAGAAACATCAAAAGTTAACATTTGTGCGACTGGATGAGCGAAATATCAAAAGGTTAACACTTCACCTTCGCTCATCTTTGTGGTCTGATACCGAAACATCAACAATCATCAGTGAGCACGAAGATGAAAAATTTATGGGAGGTAACTCGTTCGAAGAAATTATTTTTTCGTTTGGCTTTTTGGGTGCTTTCCTCACAAAGAGTGTGTTTGCCCCTTCATCCATGGTGTTAAATTGCATGTAGGTACAGTGCGTACGTGTCAAGAGAAGAGGGTGGTGTCGAGAAGCATTGGTGTCCGACAGTAGCATTTACTTTGCGTTTGTTGTTTACTGTCGACTACATCATCCACAACCTCTCCGGTAAGTCTCTGTTTCTTAAGCATCTTGATTGAGTAATTTATCATGTGCCCTTGCCTAGAGTTCAATGTCATCAGTGGGTAAAATGGTTCATTTCTTTTCTGCCCTCGTTTTGATTTTTTTATTTATTTTCTTAAAGTGGTCCAAAAACTACAGGAAAAGTTGGATGAGTCTTGATGTGTGTCCTTGTTTTAAAAATTGAATGAGTTGGGTAAAGAACTGGTTGATTATTCTCCTTCCCCTCATGATGCTAAACCATAATGTCTTTGGCTTTTTTATGAATTTAGATAAGCAAAGCATTTACTTAGTGGATAGATTTATGAGAATATAGCGGATTCATCATATATCGATTTTTGTAAGATCTCATCATATATGCTTGCTGTTTTGACATGAATTCAGCCTCTGACCGTATGAATTTTGACATGATTCATCATATATTTGAGATCGAGTTTTGAAATGGAGAAAATAATTTCACGAAAATATTTCTTACAACAAGTTAATTTTTTTTGGGTCTCCTATTTCTTACAACAAGTTTATTTGTACTTGAATCAGATCATCAATGAATCTGAGAATATATTAAAAAAGTTTAATTGGCATAAGAAGTTAGTTCAATGTCGTTGTATCATTTCCTCGGGTAGTAAAAAAAAAATTAATGTGGTTTGATCCACCATTAAGTCATATTTCTCTTCCTGTAATTATTTACATGTTTTAGGCAAATAAAAAAAAAAGTTAAAAAAATATTGATGGTTCCCCTTGCATTTATAAGGTGAGACGTTGGTAGTTGTTGGGAATGTCTTTTCTTCTATAATGCTTCATTATTGTGCATATGTGTTTTAGGCTATAGTTATAAGAAGGTTTTCCTTTTTTCTGAATTGGACACACACAAATCACATTTTTTGTATATCTTTCTCTGCATCCATGCACATTCATAGGGAGAGATGTTTAATAATCAGAAACATGTATTGAAGAGTTAACTCCAGCTCAAAAATAATGATCATCTTCTATAATTTGTTCAAAGCTATAGTATTTACATACACTAGCTAGCTGAAAAAAAACGTGTTATTGAAAGGAAAGCAATGATTGTGTACATAACTCACGAGCCTACTGTAATTGGTCAAATCGGGTTTGCATTTGACCGATAGGTCACTTGATGAGTATTAGTGTGAATCTAACTTGATGATGTAATTATTATCATATAGCTTTTGCATTTTATTTACTAATTTGTACGTTTCCCTGATTTGCGCTAGTGTTCGGGAAATTTTTTTTGTTGTTAACTGATTTAATTTGTCCCTTTCGTGTTAGATCATGGCTCTGGGGGATGGAATGGAGTCTAGTTTCGTTCTTGCACTCGTTATGAATTTCCAGTGTTTGAATGAATTGACCATGTTGTTAGTCAGTCTGTGTGCTTTGTTAATACGGCATCTTCAAACCAGGAGAAATTATAGGAGGAGAGTAACATTGGATCATTGCGGCAGGGCTAGGGTTAGGGAAGTTAACTTCCTTAGAATAGTACATATAAGTGACGCTGCTTGTATTGATAATACAAGGAAGGACAGAAGGTCTTTTCATAAATTATGTGCGTTGGTTAAAACAGTTGGGATGCTGCAGACAACTGCGTATATGGGTGTGGAAGAGATGGTCGCAATATTTCTGCACATATTGGCCCATGATGTGAAGAATAGAATTATAAAAAGACAATTCATGAGGTCCGGTGAAACCATCAGTAGGCAGTTCTCAAATGTGTTACTCGCTATTTTACGATGTCATACTGTTTTGCTGAAGCAGCCTGAGCCAGTTGCGGAAACATCGACTGATGAAAGATGGAAGTGGTTCAAGGTAACATAATAGCATAGTGTTTAGGGGAAATATGTTTCTTACATTCATCTCCATGCATGTTTGAAATGGTTATTAATTTTGTGGTTTGAAATACTAGAATTGTTTGGGCGCTCTCGATGGGACACACATAAAGATAAATCCCCTGCAAGCTGACAAGCCAAGATATCGTACTAGGAAGGGTGACATAGCAACAAATGTGTTAGGGGTTTGTTCTCAGGACGGTCAGTTCATTTTTGTATTGCTTGGATGGGAGGGGTCAGCCGCAGATTCAAGGGTTCTAAGAGATGCAATCGCGCGGCCACACGGGTTAAGGGTGCCAAAAGGTAGTGAATTTTTGTTGTGTAATTGATAATTAACTGTCCATTCTGTTGAAAATTTACGTAACAATTTTTTGTATCCATGATTTGTGTTTGTGTAGGTTACTATTACCTGTATGATGCTGGATACATGAACGGTGAAGGTTTCCTGACACCGTATAGAGGACAACGATATCATCTAACTGAATGGAGGCACGGGCCTCAACCAAGGACACCACAAGAATTTTTTAATATGAAGCACTCATCTGCAAGGAATGTCATAGAGCGATGTTTTGGGATGCTGAAGGGGCGTTGGGCAATTGTCAGGTCAAAGTCATTTTATCCGGTTAAGACGCAATGCAAGATTATAACAACTTGTTGCTTGCTTCATAACCACATAAGGAGAGAAATGACAATGGATCCTTTAGAGGTTGATGATGTCAACATGCAGCTAGGTGAAGATGACATTGGCGGAAATGAAATGATTACTCATGTTGAGTCTTCCAATGCATGGACACTTTGGAGGGATGAACTGGCGCATAATATGTTTAACACGTGGAGGAATCGTGCTTGAGTTGGAGTCTTTTTAACTAGTCTTTGCTGATTTATGTTTCTCGGATATTATGTAGTAGTTATTTCGCTTAGGAAACTGTTACCATCTGCTGTATTTTCGTTGTATAATTACTTATCTTGACAGCGTATTACGTAACATGTATGAGTTAATCATGGTGTGGTTGAATTAGTGTTTACGACCATTTATTTCCGTATCTTCACTGTATGCGTAATATATAAGTACATGTTGTTATATTTAGTAATCTAACGTTCTCTTATTTTGAGACCAATAGCAGAAAACTGTCTTTGTTTCATTCACATTATGGCAGAAAGAAGTCAGCAATCACAAAAGCGAAGTAATCATATGTGGACCGCTGAAGAGGACAAAGTCCTAATTGAATGTCTGTCCGAGATTGGATCATGTTGGAGGGGAGATAACGGCTTTAAGGCTGGATATTCCAATGCAGTGGAGAAGATGATGCACCAGAGGATCCCTGGTTGTTCCCTTCGGTCAATTCCTCACATCACTTCCAGGGTGAAGTTGCTTAAAAAACAATATAATGTTATACATGAAATGGTTGGAGGAAACGGTGGAAGCGGCTTTGGTTGGAACGATTCAAAAAAAATGATTGATGTTGAGAAGGAAATATTCAATGAATGGGTGAAGGTAACGATTATTATTTTGGTTTGAGTTGCATTATTTAAGGCAATTTCATTATTGTCACTATATATAATGCAGAACATGTGTTATTTGTGCAGAGCCACCCTACTGCAAAGGGTCTATACAACAAGCCATTCCCTCACTATGAGGCTTTGGGTGTCATATTTGGCAAGGATGTGGCTAGTGGAGGTAATGTAGAATGCCCACAAGAATCAGTGAACCATATGGAACGAGTCCATGCTTTTGTTGATGAGAGCGGAACTGTATTTGATGACTACCTAGATCTGATCGGGGACTACATACCCGAACCATGCCAAGAAACTGCAGTGCCTGAAATTCTAACCGAAGACCAAGTCGAAGCACCATCTGTTTCTGTAGCTAATGCCCGAAAGGGAAAGAAAAGGCAAAGGACCCCAGATCCGGTAGTTGTAGAGGTGGTTGGTGTCATGAATCGTATTTCCCAAAATTACCAGAAAACTACCGATACCATGGTCAAGTTGGTTGCTTGCTTTGAACAACAGAATGCTGGAAGAAACAGGCGGATGTCTATTATAACTAAGCTAGAAAAATTTGAATATCTAACTATGGAGCAGATTCTACATGTTGCTGTCAAACTGGGAAAGGATAGCAATTTGACAGACATCTTCATGCAATGTGACGATGGAAAAAGGCGGTGCATGGTGTCTGGGTTGTTGTCTGATTACATCTAATAATAGACAGCATTATTTTTTGGTCCAGTAGGGATATATCGTGTCTTTGTTTAAGTCTTAACTTTTGCTGTGGTTTGTTTTCCTATAACATGTTGTAAATACCATGCTAGGTAATCATTGTACACACATGGCTGCAGTAGAGTCCTCATACAAATACTGACTCTTTCTTGTGTTTTGGGATTTTTTGTACGGTCCATATCTAATGCCAAGTGATCTCTATTTTTGGTGAGGGATACTGAGTTCCAACACATATTGGCACACTTATGACACCTTTGAATCCATTGCTGGGACTGGTAAGTTGCATCTGCCAATCCATGTAAGGTATGAGTAATAGCATTTGCCATTGTATTTCCCAAAATTATTCACATGCAACAGTTGATTTGTTCTGCATCTGTGACAGTGGATATGAACATAATGTCATTAACTTATTTGCTTAATTCAATTCTTGTCAGTTTTTTTGGTGCTGATACAAAGGCTACAAAGTGGTTGAATGTGGATGGCATTGGAGTGATTTATAACATCATTGGTTTATTTGGATCTGCAACAGGTTGTCATCATTGACACCTTTGCCAAAAAGGATGCTAATATTAAGGTGTACAACATTTACAGAAGTGGACATTAGTTACATGCATAGAAGAACAGCTGTGTTTGGTTGAATTTGTATAAGTTCAATAGTTTGTGTTGATTATTTATGTAACCTTGTTAAGTATGTCCGACTATTGACCTTGCTTGATCAAGGAAGTGTGTAATGTATGACATTTGAAACGATTCAATATCTTATTGGATTTTCCAGTACCAGGTTGTTAGGCTCAAACACTTTCATATTCTCTTTTTACTCAATTGAGCCAATAATGGGTTTTCAGTTTTTTTATTTATTTTCATGTTGCCATATTATTACAGCCTTATAATCTTTATTGATAATGTGATTGTTCAGAAATTTGTGAACTTTCATACATTGGAAGGGTAGAGAATTAGAGATGAGAAGTCACTTATTTATGGGATTCAATCTCTCTCTATTTATTGGATATTCACAAAATGTACTTGGGTGCATCACAAAGTTATTCATTGCAAATGTTAACAGGGATGTATTCAATGGAAGTTATAAACTGTTTTAATTGTCTTCAATGGTCTCTGCACAATACAGGTCTTTTTCACCAGTTATTAATGACACAGGTTATTATACATTGTTATTAATGACAAGTGTGCCAAATGGTGATTGTCCTGCTCAAAAAATTAAACAAATTAATGCTTATGACATGAGCTATTGTGATACAGAATTTATATAAAGTAATACAGCAATTTGGAACTTAATCATATAATTTCATATATTGAAATAACAACAATTACAACTTCTTGGTCTTGCTTTTGATCCAGTTCACCAAACATACAGAGTTTCTCCTTCAACCAAGGAATAAAAAAAAACTACATTTCTTCCTTTTATATCTGTACAGAGTTTAATTCTTTAAAGTTCGTATGTCATTCCAACTTTGACCAAACGTTTGTGGGGGATATCAAATATTTTGTCAGTCTGTCTCTGGATATTCTTCAAGAAATTGTAGGCATAATCTATCAAAATCCTCTTTCCAATGTTAGCTCCTTTGCTAGCAATCACCTCGTTTTCACCAATCAAGTGAACAACAATACCTGCACGTGATGCTTTTTCTACTGCCTCAATCTCTTTCTTAATTGCCTCTTGTAGTCTTTCATCATTACTACTAACTTCAAGTGCTCCATCAACCTTATCAACATTCAATTTTTCATCATATTGATCATCTTCCAACACATGCACTTCAAACAGTGTGTCCACCGGCTAGATGAAGCAGGTTCATCTAACCTTTGCTGGAAGAAAACAGTAACCAGCAGAATTTTGATACAAAAAAGGAAATTAGATAATTGACCTTTAAAAGTCAGCAATCAATTAAGGATGACCATGTTCTTGTTCCATTCCACTTTGGTAAACCAGTTCATAGCTAGCTCATGCAATCAGCTATGCAGACAATGAGGGCAAAATCACATCATTGTCCTATAAATGGAACCAAAATCAATGATTGTCTTTTAGGATGGAGTTAAGTAATACCAACCCCACAGTAAAAATCTTTTTTTTTTTGTATTACTCTTTGCCTAACTCTGACTAACTTTGCCTCATGTCAATTTTGCCTTCCACAACCGATGTCTGATTGGCATATAATTTAAGGGAACACAAATATATATATCAATACTCAAAACATTATAATCAATATTTTTACGTGCTATTTCTTATCATGTTCCAACAAGACGCTTTTTCCGGTATTAATACACATCAATATATGGATATTGCATATCTATTGTTGAATTTTTAGGCCACTTGAATTCAACAATAGATCTAATGCTTTAAACTCTAGTCAAACTCAAACCAAGAATAGTCACCGCATAAACACATGATCATGGAATACAGGAGAAGTGCAGACTGGAAATGTAAATAATGTTGAGATAGAAAAATTGAAAAAACAAACATAACAAAAGGCTATAATAATAAGACTGAGTTCAGTACCAAACACTTCATCGAGGTCCTTAGGATTCTCCCATTTTTCCCCTTCAGTAATTATCGTCTTAAGTATTCCTCCATCCTTGCATATGTCCTTTACACTTGTCCAAGATAGCAACTCCACATCAAACTGTAGAGTTGCATTTGGGGGAATGGTGGGAGGAGACCCAGACTCTCCATAAGCCAACTCTGGGGGTATTGTGAAAATGGCATTTCACCCTTCTTCATGGTTTTGATGCCTTCATCCCATCCCTTGATCACTTGCCCTGCATTAAACAAACAAGAGACGAACATTAATAAAATTTTCGTAATCAACTGCAACTAACCGAACAAATCCTCTCATGTTAAAAATTATGTCTAACTCTTTCTTCATTAATAATAATTGAATCTCAACTCTTTAATGCATATAAAGAAAAAATAGGCACAAAAAATTCACATAATCCTAAAATTTTAACATCCCGAAGAAATTACACCATATACATAATAATATACAGCTTCTAAATTTATTTTTTCACCAAATAAGGAATCAAAATAAAAAACTACTAGATCCCAATATTTTATAATTTGTATCCTATCCGAAATCAACCTGATTTTTTTTTTTAATATTTATCATTTCACACCCCTAAAATAACCAAAACAGAAAAATATTAATCAGGAACCATTAATGAATGTATGTACCTTGGCCAAGCTTGAACTTGAAAGGTGTGTTCCTGTCACGGCTAGAATCAAATTGAGTTCCATCGAGCAAGGTTCCAGTATAATGCACTGCAAGAAAGGAAATAAACACAAACACACACAATTATACTGCTCCGTCAATTTCCAAATCCAATTCCGTATGATAGATAGATCATGCAATTCACAGAGAACGAAGAAAAGTACATGATGATGAACAGTGTATGACATTTACGAAGGAGGAAGATATTAAAAATGGCATTAACGTGATTACATTCAACTTCGTCTCCAGTGTTAGGTGTTTCCCATCCTTCACCCTCCTTGACCAGCTTCTTTTTGAGTCCATTCTTCCCAATCTCCTTCTCCTCCCCAACCTTGAGAATCGGGCTCTCTATCTCATCCTCTTCCATCTTCATGTTACCCTCAGTTAGGAACTCGAAATCCTCCTCCATCGCCACAGATGTCGAAAGAATGCGTATGAAACAACTTCAATTTCAGAACTCAGAAATAACACAGTGAAACCAGATTGGTCATACACCTATAACCGGAAAAAGCTTCCTCAAGAAGATGGGAATGATTCAAACCAGATTGGAGTCAGGACTCGACTGGTGCCAAAAGATTGGTGGGTTGAAGATTTGTGTGAGCTTGAAGTTGATTTGTACAAGTCTGTAATTTCAAATATTAAAACCAAGGAAGTTCAATCTAATGAAGTAATTTTTATAAGCAAAACAAACCTGATATGGAACAGTATCAAGCACGTTAGCGATCCCATCCCCCTTCTGATGGTTGCATAGCAGAACCCTTGACACAGATCAATTCCATACAAAGATATTTGTATTTATTTTTAGATATGGTCGTTGGGATTTGACAACTCTGTTGTACCATACCACCGTCAAAAAGATTTAAAATCAGGGTTATTTTTGTAATTTAAGATTGTTTTATCATCTATATCTTACCTCCGACCAAACATAGATTTCCTAAAAGTTATCTAATTTTCTCAGTAAAGTTTTTCCCCATCAAACAACTTTTTTTTACATTTTCCTATCTATATCACTTTCTAACCATTTTTCTATCAATTACATTTCTCTAGTATTCAAAAAATTTAGAACTCAACCAGACAGTATTTAAGATATTCTCTATGTTTATGATGTCTGGAATTGCGGTGAGAGACACCACAAGTTTAAAATAGAATATTAAGAGGGGTTATTGCCAATTTATTTAGTAAAGAGGAAAAATAAAAATATTTAAAAAATTAAGGACAGGTCTAAAAAAATTGAGTTCTGATGTGGATTATGTATGCATAAGGAATGGTATGCAATTATAATTATTTTATTTTTTGAAATCGTGTATTTCAAAATGCATTTTATCTTGGCTTAAAAATGACTAATACATTATCATTATTTGATCAATTTTCCAAGAAGAAAATATTGATCTTTTCTTTTTGTCAGTCAAACATAATTTAAAATATAATTTATGAAAAATCTCTCTAAAATATTATTTTAAACTTTTCATTAATTTCTTTTATAAACATAATCTGTGCCTGAATGAGCGAATTTCATAAACATCATTTTTTTTCTTATTTTTAAGATCAATTTTTATGCCAAATAAATTTTAAGAATGTACATTATTGGACCTAAAAATTTATCCCTATTTATTAGAGACATTTGAGTCGGGGTTGGGTCTTTTGGGACACGCCTACTTAGCCTAAGTGTTACATAAACATATCGTTTCATAAAAGTTTTTATGCTATAGTGACAATTTTTTAATGCAATCCAAGCCTGAGATATGATATGTGTTTGTGATTCGTAATTCATTTTATTCGAGAAAGTTTGTGTGTGTTAAACAATAATTTCCAGGAAAATTTTATTTGGGGTAAAATCAAACTGTGATTAAATATTTTGCAATTGCGGGATTTTACTTATTAATTTATTTTTGTCTTGTTTGTGATATGATTTTGAACTGAATTTTAGTGAGAGTACAGTTGTTTTTAGTTAATTTTGAAGGAGTAACGAATTTGTAATGTTACTAATCCAGATAAAATATAGGCCCAATCAGAGCCCAGTAACACATGGAAACCCAAGCCCAGTAAAGACTCAGAACAAAGCACAAGGAACAAGCACGGACGCGCTGCCCATATCGCGTCACACAAGACGCGATGTCCTTATCACGGCACACAAGACGCGATGTCCTTATCACGGCACACAAGACGCGATGGCCTCGTCGCGGCACGCGACTTTCACCTCGCATGTGATGCCTTCTGTAGGAAGTAAACTTAAGGCCCAAGGCAACTCCACCGCGCCTTAGCACCATTAAGCAACAGAGAGGTCTGGCTCGCTACAACTCTACTACTAGACACTATGGAAGATAAGGCTACAACTGCTCCCCTGCCTCACCTGCAGCCCAAGGCTGGCCACTCAGAAGCCATGTCGCCTTAACAAAGGTGGCATCACAACTACTATATAAACACACGATAGACCACCAAGGTACTATCATCATTTACTTTCATAACATAAAACACCTGCCTCTGATACTGACTTAAGCATCGGAGTGTCTTCGCAGGTATCCCATTTGGTGCAATGTGAAGGACAAAGGGCTCAAGCTCGCTCTAACAGCAGTACCTGGCCTAGGCCAATAACTGTTGGAATTAATGAATGAATTAATGTACAATGATCCATTGGTTATGAATAAGAAGTGGGTTAATAAAGAAAAGAGAAAAAGGGAAGATGAAGAGGTGTGTGGGTTTCAACAAGTCCCACATTGGACAATTAGTAGGAAATAGGAGAGTATATAAGCTCCCGCTTCCCTCTCTTAGATTGGCCCTTGGGTCACTACATGTTTTATGTAGGGGGGAGAGCTAGGTGAGCATTGGTTCACCACCCACGCGCGCGCCGCCGCTGCCGTCCGTCTGGCCGGCTCGGCTCGGATCGGATCGGATCGGTTCGGTTCGGTTCATAGTGTGTAATAAAAAATAATTTTTTATTAAATTATTTTTTAATATTTTGTCCAAAAAAATTTACCGTTGCTTCCCTCCAACCAAAACGTTTCTACCCGCCGGTTTTTTGAGCAGTATTGAACCGAACCGGTTCTTTCCCTTCGTGAACCAGTCACCGGTCGTGTCTGCTCGCTGAACCGGTCGCACCCGTTCGCCGCCATCAGACACGGCGGTTTGCCGCCGGCGACTGTTCATCGTGACCGGTCAGTGTCTATAAATAGACACTGACACCTTCAGAAATCTATCCAGTTTTTCCTGCACTTAAACTCTGCCGGAATTTTTCTTCTTCCGGTTTTGCATACTGTTGTTCATCCTCCGGTGTGACTTTCTCCGGCATTTTGTTGTGTTCGTTTGGGCTGTTGATTGGTAGTGCCACCATTCTTCAGACGAAATCCGTTCTATCCTGGGAGACAAGTGTCCATCAACCTTAGGCATCAGTGAGGGGGCAAATTGTCTTAAGGAGACACGTTCTGTGAGCTCGGATTTAATTCCTCTGATACTGCATATATTCATCTTTTCATTCTGTCTGTTTCATCATTCTGCCACTGACAAGTAAGTCTGTTTTTAATATTTTTAATTACACAGTGATAATTCTGATCATCTACCTCCTCTGTTTTATACATGGGTTCAAATCTATTAGTGATATAATATCACCCACTGTCTTCAATAACCATAACCACCTAAGGAGTCTCAACCGTGTGTGATTGTGCTCAATACGTATCGGACAGTCCATACCGTATTTGGTAAAATCAGTTACCATTTTTTATTTGGATTACTGATGATGCTAGTTTTTACGACCTGCAATTTGGTGCCTTGTGCTCCGATTTTCAGGGAGGGAGACGTCGTGTCGTGTGGTTTCGGATTCATTGAGGTTGAGGCAGGTGCACGGATGTCACAGTTCTAGATTGCGATTCGTCACCCTGCTGAAATCTGAGGCAATGGTATTTGATTTAATTAAGTTATTTTTTAAATATGATTTGTGCAAATGATCTTAAGTTTGTGCTAGTTTAACAGTTGATGATGTTATGTTCCACACCCTCTAGAATATATTATTGTAAAGAGAAAATTCCATAAAGATAATACGGATTTTATTAGAGAAATATAAAGTCATTAATGTACCCTCATCAAACAGTTCTTTATATGGTATTAGTGACCAAGTGGTCATGAGTTTGATCCTCACAATCTTTTATTCTATTAATAAAAAAATTAAATTTTGTGGAGTTTCTTAATAGGCCTGATGCATCATTCACTCTTCGCTCAATGGGCTCTCGTGTGAGGGGTATGTTAGATAAATATAAAGTCATTAATGTAGCCTCATCTAACGGCTTAACTTTTGGATTGAATTGTTTCTTTACAGATTGGATCTATTTTCTGTTAATTTCTTGTAATGAATTTGAAATGCCTCATACAAACTGAATAATTGCTTTTGTTGTGCTCTGAAGGCTGGTAATATCTTAAATTTTAGAAAAAGGGTGGGAGCTGATGAATTTCGCATGCAAGGTTTTTTTCTTAGACGGTACTGTGTTAGACAGAAAATGATACAGTAAAGTTGATGTTCTGTGTGCTCATTGCTAGATTTCAATCATTTTTATGGAAGTTACTATATAGAGTATAAGACTAATCGTGGTCAATGTTATGCACATAGCATGGAAGTGCACTAATAGCAAAAATGTTTTATGGCAATGGCGTACTAATGCAGTTATCTTTGAACTTATTTTTGTAAAGACAAATAGACAAGCACTTGCTTGAGATATTGATCCATATAGTGATATTTCAATGGGTTCAACTTTTGATGATGCCTCTTTCATTTGGTGATTTTGTTATATCTAACCCATATATCCCTGTTTCCTACCACCATATGCATTATGAGGATAATGACATAAGTATATAAACAAAAAAGTCAATATGACTTCTATAAAGTTTTTTATGCAGGGATATATTCGCTACCCCTAACCTTTTCTATTTGATTGTTGCTAATAATTTTTGTTTTCTTCTTTTGTTGCTTAACTTGTTTTTTGTCAACACACATTGAATAGGTGTTAAATGGGTTATGCCTGTTTTTGAAACATCCAAAATCTTTTTAAAATACTTAAGAAACACTGGAAAAGCCTGTGATTTAAACTAGAACTTGTCTAAAGGTTATCGAAACATTTGAGTTTATTAAATTTTGGTACTTGAAATTGAAATATATCATACAGTCTAGTAGTTTTTTTTATGTATTTACATTTATTTTTAGAAAGTTTTGTATTCCATATTGTCTCAAATTTGATGCATGCATCCATACCCATGCGGCTTAGATGATAGCATATAATCTGGTGATCATGAATGTCTAGAAACCAGATACATCATTGATAAGGATTCCCTTCGTGGATGTTTTTGAGGTTTCTTCAAGTTGTATAGCAAATTAAATGGGATTTAAGCAACATAATGTTGGGGAAGGGATGTCTCCAATGATGTTTACATATTTACAGAATGTAGTGGTGGTACAATAGATGTTCTGTAATCAAACCAATACTTGTTTTGTTTTAGTAAAGATTTTCAATTTACACACTTGTTTCTTGCTAAGAATTTTCTTTTTTTTTCTTGTTTTCTCTATTAATTTTTTTCCTTATTCTTTAAATCACACAGGGCATCATATAACTTTTTTGTACTAATCAGAATGTCTATTCATCATATTCTTATTCATCTGTTCTATAAACTTAAATATTCATCTTGTAATACCCTTTGCAGATACTAGACACAACAAATCCCCAACTATTTTTCCATCTCCAACAGCAACGGCTGATAGAGCTTATTCGGAATGGAAAAATAGAAGAAGCTCTAGAGTTTGCCTAGGAGGAGCTTGCACCAAGGGGGGAGGAAAATGTAAGTCTCATCTCAGAAAATTTGATGATCTCCACTTTCTATATTATGTCTTCGTTAGTGAAGTATTTTTTGTTTTATATATTATTTTATTTAATAGGTTAATTGTTTGTACTATTAATTTATTTTGACAAACTGTGGTTTGAAAACACTGAAAAATGTGAAAATAATTTCTCATCATGGAAAATTTTATGTATAGAATTAGTTCTTAGACTTAGCACTAACATTGACTGAAATTCGAATTCCCTCCATTAAGTATCCTGTTGGAGAGCTTCTTGACATATCACAGCGTTTCAAGACAGCAAGCGAGGTCAATGTTGCCATACTTACAAGCCAGAGTCATGAAAAAAGTCTGTATTTGCTGCAAAAAACTGTTTCATATTATATTGTTGCTCGACTGGCTAGTGTACCAAATTGTAAAATATAAATGTGAGAAAGAGTATTGTCTTCAAGGATTGTGGTTGTCAATTACCAATTCTCTATAATCCATACTATTTAGACTACCGAAATTAGGAGTAAAGGAAGATTTAACTCCAATTAACAAAATAAAAACTTCAATATTAAAAGGAAACAAGTTAAATACAAAGCAAAAGCTAAAGGATTTAATTAAAGTTACATTGACATTTTTATTCTCTGGGGAATTTGAGTAACATACTAGTATTCCCATAAGATTTTCCTGATTGAGATTTGAGATATAAAGTTTGTCAATTGGTATTACAAAATTTGAGAACATAAACTATAAAATTGCTTGATTCACCTGAATGGCCAGTGTTCCATTATTGTATCCAAATTGAAAGAGGGATTCAAACTTGTAGTGCTTGTAACTGACTCGCTATCTGAAATATATGCCTGCTTCTACAAATCTAAATTCCATGGAAATATTAAGAGGACTTGGTGTCCACATACTATAATCAATCATTTAGTTGCTTCATGGTTCCATCGCATGCAAGTTTATATGTACTTTTGGATCTGTTATATATGAACTTGAAGGAAAGATTTAGCTGGAATGGCTAGGAATGAGTTGTTTATATATTAACTTCTGCATATGGTTTATGAGTTGCATCCACTTGGGAAGAAGACTATAGTGAGATAGAATTTTCTTCTTTGGATGATTTAATATATTTTTCTAAAACTTGCATTTATTAGTTTTCGCTAATAGATTGAAATATTGCGGAACCAGATCCATGTTTTATGTGCCCATCGTGAGGATAATAGCAAAACACGAGGTAATGACACTATATAATGTTTAAGGATGACACCAAATGTTGAGTTGAAGTATTGGGCTAAAAGTATAGTATGCATGTGTGTATGTTTGAGTGACTGTCTGACTTATGATGGACTTTTTTCCCTTTTGGTTATAGTTGTGCACTTTTAATTATGTTCCATCAAAGATGGTCCCGTTCATTGTTCCTAAAATGTTAAAAATCTTCCAGCTCTGCCGTATTTTTCATTACCTAAACTATTTTTCTATTACAATGCTCTGGAATTAGGTAACCTAGATTGGTTTTATTGTGTTAGATCTGAAACTTCCAAGCTTGTTGAAGATGTTAATATGGGCCCAAAACCACTAGATGAGAAAGCCATTTATTCTCACATAAAGGATCTATCCACGGCTATATTAAAAGACCCTGCAATTTGAATGCTTGTGACCTACTTGCAATTGCATTTTGGAGGTTTTAAGTTAAAGGTGTTGTGGCCATTGACATGGAAATGATGTATGTACTTTAAGTTTGGTGTCCATTTTCTCCTAAATAGTTGTTGGTGTTGTTACACTATTGTACAAAAGCATTGTCAATACATATATCAACTCTTTTTAGGGCTGGCAATATAGGTCAGCCAGCCCCGGTCCCGGTCCGTTTTGACAAAACGAGTTGAATTGAGCAACTCGGCCCGTTTTATGAGTGGGTTGGCGGGCTACAGGTCAGCCCGCCTAAAATAAAAAAAAATACAAAAAATTAAATTCTGCATAAAAACACATAAAAAAATCTGCATAAAAGCATAAAAAAATTTGTGTAAAATCTTAATGTGCTTATGAAACCAAGAAGACCAGTGTTTAATAATCTACATATAAATATACATCTTTCAATCCAAAAATAATAATAAAAAATAAAATCATATCAAAATAAAACAGAGTAATAAAACAAGTAACAAAGTGTTGTATAAGCAGTCTACAACAATTTGAAAAAGTCACTTGCATGCAGAAAAATCTAAGGCAGGAGCTACATAACAATTGGATAACCTAAAAAAAAACGGGCTTGGCGGGCTAGCCCGCCCCGTGGCGGGCCAAGCCCGACGGGCTTGCGGGTTTGGCGGGTTGAAAAACTCAACCCAGCCTGCCCTGTTTGACGGGCGGAGCGAGCCAGCCTCAGCCCATTTTGCCGGCCCTAACTCTTTTAAGTTAACGATTGTCAAGGTGTTCTGTTGCATTTGCTTGTTAAAATCTCTGGGGACCCTTACAACTAAATTCACTTCAGTGCTCGACCTTGAATGCATACTTTTTCCTAGTAAAAAGAAAAAAAGTGGTGGATTTTTTTATTTCAGAGATCATTTTAACGTTGTTTTTAACATCGTGACTGCAATTTATTTGGTCAAGTGTTAATATTTAGACTCGTGTTTTAGCTGAAGATAGAACTGAAGGACGTTCCTAAGTTTTTAGCGCTTGTCAGAAGCTAAATGATGTACATTTAATACACAATGAAGTAAAAAGTGAAGACTTAATCCTTGAAAAATCAAGCATTGCTTTTATTATCTACGAAACAAGATGCTTAGAATATTAAATATCAAACTCTTGGAAAATGAGTCTGGATTTTAGAGCGTAGCATATAAGCCCTGGTTTTGTGGTTCATATTTGGAAGATCCTGTGTCCCCATGAATTTCTTTGCTCCATCTCCAATAAGTTGGCAATAGCCATCATCAAAAGATTGAAATAGAATTGCATTTATCTGTTTATCATGTAGAGGTTGAAATAGAATTGCTTGATAATGTTGAAACGTTTGGATGTAGGGGTTGGAGAAGTGACACTGAAATGGAAAAGGTCAAAAGAGCGTATTGAGATATATAATCCCACATTGATTGTGTGGGCAACTAATGTGGCATTTATAAGGCCTTGGGCACTCTCACCTTTTGAGCTAGTTTTTGGAGTGGTGTATCCCAAGGTCCCCACAAGGCCTTGGGCACTCTCACCTTTTGAGCTAGTTTTTGGGGTGGTGTATCCCAAGGTTCTTTACATGATATCAGAGCCTCGCCGCCCCCCACTTTCTTATGTGGCGTTTCTTAGCACAGGTAGGCTGAGTCTGTTGCATTATCCACTCTTCAAGCCCAATGGGCTCTCGTGTAAGGGGGCTTGTTGAGATATATAGTGCCACATTGATTGTGTGGGCGACTAATGTGGCCTTTATAAGACCTTGGGCACTCTCACCCTTTAAGATAGCTTTTGGAGTAGGAGTATCCAAGGCCTTATAAAGACCACATTAATTGCCCACACTGGGACTATATATCTCACCACACCGAACTTAATCTTTTTGTTCTCTCAAACTCAGTTGCAATGTCCGGGGTTATCTAAGTCACATTGGAATGCTAAAATTCCATCTTGCTGGTGGGGTTGCAATGGCCAGACCAACCTTTTCCTCTGTATATAGATTGAAAGAAAGGGAGAAATACCCATCAGTCATCAAAATGCAAATGGGCTTGTGACAAGGTAGGGAACCTTGCCTGCACCGTTTCTTTGACAATAAAATCTGTGGCGGGTGATTGCTTGAATGCATGGAAGGGACATGTTGAGAATTATGATGACAAGCTTTGGAATAAAGTTGATGGATCACATGAACCATTAAAGACCAACTATGAGAATTGGCCTCCTAATGAATGACTGTATCTTCACTATGTTACCAATTAGGACTCAATTATTTTTCTTGGCACGTTACATGATAGGTTATTATCAGTTACAAAGAGCAGTGTCTCTTGTCCACATGTTTGACACATCAGCGACAAGAAATGAATGGAGGAGCTTTGAGCCATTGCTGTGTTTTGCAACTCTCGTAAGGGTAACTCACAAGCAAAAAGGCAAGAAAATAACAAGGACAAGAATAAAGAAAAAACATATGGAATGGTGGATGTTTAACTCGTAGACTACAAGTTGTAATCAATGCATGACTTTTTGGCAAATTCCCTATGCATTGTGCAAGGCAGCTAACTGTCTTTGGTTGGATTGATCATTTTAGGCCAAATCAACATGACTTTTGCTTGCCTTGTCACCCATAAGAAAAAATCTAAAAGTTTTTCGATGTGTTGGAAATAAACTATTGTTCCAGAATCCAAATCATGGTTATCGTTTGTTAATCCATATTTCTAAATACATGAATCTGGCCAGAACACTCAATTACGACTCTGCATTGGCAATTTATTTATTTATTATTTTATCCTTCCTTTTACAAATCACAATAATATTAAAATTAGGTAACTAGAAAGGTGAAGTGATACACATTATTATATTTAAAGTTTTAAATCATATTTGGAATTTTAGTCTATTAAAGTCATTTGGGATGATTATTTTGTTTCTTTTTTAATTTCTTTTTATCATTTTGCCCTTCTTTCTAAGTTTTAAGCTATTTTTTCCTTCTTCTCAAAGTATATATCAATATGCATATTTGATCAAAGTTTTGACCAACACTAATTCTTGATAAGTCATTTACTTAAATAAATAGCTTATTTACTTGAATAAGTGTCAGTCAAACATAAACATATTAAATATGATTTGAAAAGATAGACAGATAAAGTAAGCTCCAACTCGAAATTAATCTCATAGTCACTTCAAAGAGTTTAAGCTTATGGGAATATCTAAAGAGTTGAATATATTAATCTCATAGTCGACTCAAAGAGGTAATTAGGTTCGGTAACAAAAAAGAAAAAAAGATGAATAGATTAATATATAATTTTGAAAGAGAGGTAAAGTAGTAAAAAAAATTTAATTAGACGCGACTAGTTATGACTCATTTTGGACATAACTGATTGTTACACATTTGTAAATGTATTTCAAATTGTCACTAATCAAAAAAATAAGCTCTTTCTAGATAATCACACTTTTTAAGGTTAATTATTTGTTTGCTTTATTGAAGATTAACATAATGACAATTTAAACACTGTTCAAGGTACGGTAAATGTGAAGTAAATTGTTTCTTTTTGAGTATTTATGTCACTTTCCAACTAACATTACCATAAGTAGAAAGATTCCAATTAAAGCTTTCAAATAACACCACAAGTAGCGGTGTTAACGGGTGGAGTCGAGCCGAGCTTTGGTTTTAAAAGGTTAAGTCTGTAATTAAATGTGTTGGCCTTACCAAGCCTATTACCTGTTACGAATATAATTATCGACATGTGGCCTGCCTTATTTACAAAAAAAATAAAAGCCTGATTTGGCCTGTTATCCTGTTAGAAAAAAATAAGACAACAAAAATTTATTCAAACAGAATATACAATCAACAACACTAGTAATTCCATAAATATTCATAAATTCAATGTATATCGAAACAACATAATATAGAACAAAATCATTCAAAAAGTATGTTTAACTAATAAAATATGGGTGAAATGGATTGAGAGGAGAGAGAAGGCTATTACAAATAGTGTAAAAAATATAAATAAAAATAAAAATTAATATACTAGGCCAGCCTGAGAGGCTCTAAGACCGAACTTTTGAATTTGAGTCTGAGGCCTTTTTACTAAACGAGCTTTTATATAAGTCCAAGCCTGATTCCAACAACCAATATTAGACATGTAAGCCAGAGCCTTCACGAGCCGAGCCAAAATTTCCCGCCTCGTTTATCACCCCTAACCACAAGTCCACAACGGTGGACATACATGTCTTTGAGAAAAGGCCCGTATTATGGTCCATATGTCCTCTGGACCCAAAATAAGGCTCATGGGCTCCACCCACTGGCTGTTGTAGGCAGAAACATGAACTCAAGAAGCCCACATATCGAGGCCCTTAAAAGGTAGAAAAGCCCAGCCCCAATTGAAGGCTTTGCTTTGCTTAGCTTTCCTCTTATGTCAAGTGGTCAATACTCAAGAGCATTTAGAAAGCTTAGGCCGTCATGAAAAGAAGAGAAAGTTGGTAACAAAAGGTGTCCAATGTTCACGTGAGCCATGGGCTCAGTCTCCTAGCTAGCACGAGCCCGAGCCAGCATGGCCATGACCTGACAAGAGCCATTCTGGCTCGGGTGGACCCACACTCTGACGGTCTGACCCATCATCCTACACTTGGTTACGCAAAGATCTTTGCACGTGCGAGGTGTGGCATGCAGCATGCAGGCGTGAACCCTTCACATCAGTGGACAATGATGTATGAATCCGATGATGTGGAGCACTGTCACTTTGACCGCAGAGAACAATATCAACGGTTAGGATTCGTTTCCTAATAGATCAGTGTCGTTGATTTATGAGACAATCTCGAGGAGGACCACATGTTGGGTAGGGCCCTGAATAGCCCGACACAAAATGAGGTAAGGTGGCAATGGACACGTGGATAGAGACTAGACGAGGGAGGGACTTGTTCTGAGAGATGTGAGTTAAGAATTTCTTCGATCCAGACACAATTTGTCTGCTTAATTTAGTGGAAATTATATCAATAAAAAATATTTTATTGTTTTTGCGTAGTTCAAAAAAATTGTATAATATTATCTGCTAAATAAAAACTTTATATTTTAAATATATATATATATATATATATATTATCAACTTCTTATATATTAAGTTCATGAGAAATTTTCTAATGGGAAGAAGATATGGTGCATGCATGTGCTCGGTTCTTTTATTCTTGATAAGCGTTTGCATTCTCAACGTGAAGTCTAAGAGAAGAGGGGGCACAAAGACATGATGGTTTATGATTGGATTCATATTGTTCTCATAGGTCCCTTGCACGTTGGATAATTAATGTTGTTTGCTATGATGGAACATATTTATGATTTTATCAATATTCTCGTTTGTATATTATTTTATTTGGAGTTTTATGAAATTACAAAATATTACAGCGCCGCTAACATTTTTTATTAAAATCTTTGCTTACAAGGAATTTTAATTTACCCAAATGTAAAATAATACTACAGGTGCCCAATAGTTATGTTTTAAAAAAAAAAAAAACATGAAAGTAATATGGACGAGGACAACGTGTAGGTTGTGCAGTTGTGGCCTGCTTGCGAATGCCGGATCAATAATCAAACTGTCATAATTTTTTGTCAAAATAAAATGTGAATAGTATTTCTTATCATATTGTCACGCATCGAAGTTCGCTATGACTAGTAGCGAATTTGATTAGCCTATGATTTCGTGATACGTGACACACTTTCGCAGAAAAAATTGACTGGATTAAGTTCGCTATAATTAGTAGTAACGAACTTGATACACTATACGCAAATGAAAATGTGACACGTGGCCTAATCAAGTGTTGGGTTTGCTCTTTTACTAAAGCTCAAATGGGTTATTAGTATGAGAAGAGCCCAAGGAACCTAGAGCCCAATGAGCTAGGGTTTCTTGGAACCCATATAAATAGTACCTCTTAAGTCATCAGCTTCCTAGGTCTTTTTTGTGAGAAAGAGACAAGCTCATAATCTAATCAGTGCCCACACACTTCCCCTTCCTCCTCGAGAGATAGTTTGGAAGGTCTGCCACAGTCCAGCTTCAAGGAGGTTGTTCGTGCTGCGGCGCTGAGGTGAGTTGTTCGTGAAGAGGAATCCTACAAGGGAAGATTCTACACGAGACCTGCGCACCGAGAGGTAATTGTGAAACAAGGATGATTCGGTAAGCATACCAATGTACTAGGTCCTAAACAGCTTCCGCATAAATCTAAGATTTCCTACAATTGGTATCAGAGCCTTGGCTGTACATTGGTATGTGAATCTAGTTTCACTGTTCATGTAATTAGTTTTGCTTCTTGAAATGTGGCACCAAGGGTTCTAGGATTATGGTATGAATCTAGCTAGCATGTGTATTTTATAATTGATTTTCATAAAAGTTTAAATTTTAATCGGTAAAAATGCTTTAATCCATGGTTAGGGTCTCTCGTGTATTTCTCGATTTGTAACAAGGAGGCTAATCCCATATGATTAGGTTTCCTCCTTGCTGTTTTTGTTTATTTTTGAATTTCTGTGTATTTTTCATTATTTTGTAAAAGTTCAAGATCGAGAAATCGCGAGGAAGATGCGCAGTCAGCACTGTCGGAGACTTTTCGAGGACTTACCGATCTCGGAATGCGGCGATCTATATATGGCTGGAAAGAGGACAGAAAGAAGAACGCAACAGTGGGTGGATCACCGAAATCGGAGACTCCACGCTCTACCACGCGCCTCCACAAGAGGCTGAGAGTGGCCGCCACTCTCCGGCAAAGAATGGGAGAGTGAGGGAGCGTCCGGCTATGATGCACGGACACGGACACGGACACGGGCACGGGCACGGACACGAACACGGACAGGGACACGGGACACGTACACGTACACGTACACGTACACGGGACACGTACACGTACACGTACACGTACACGTACACGTACACGTACACGGACACGGACACGAGCACGGGCACGGGCACGGACACGGGACACGACACGACACGACACGCCGACACGTTAATTTTAAAAAATGTCATATTTGGACACGTTGGGACACGTTTTGATATTAAATAAAATTTTTAATATATATAATATAATTTATATTTAATACATATAAGAGTCCATAATAAGTCATATAACCAATCAAATATTTAAATTTCATAACATAAATATAAATATAAATAATTTTTTTACTTTGTTAATTTTTCATGTCAAATTTCATAACAGAAAAAAATTAATTTATAAATTCTTTCTTTTATATTTAATTAAAAAATAAAATTAAAATTAAAAAAAAAACGTGTCCTAACGTTGACTGCGTGTCCTAAAAAGTTGACCGCGTGTCCGAAAAATGTGTCGGAACGTGTCGGAGAGTTGACCGCGTGTCCCCAAATGTTGACTGCGTGTCCGAGCGTGTCGAAGCGTGTCCGTGTCCGACACGCAAAAAGAATTTCAAAGTGTGTGTCCGTGCTACGGTGGCGTCTGGTCACATTTTTGGGTGGTTCCGGCAGCGGTGCACTCGTATCTACGTGGCGGTCCTTCCCCTGGAGTTTCAGCCTGATTTGACTTCGGGTGACGGCGCGGCAGACCTGACGGCTAGGGTTCCTCTTTCCCGTCCTAGGGTTTCTCACCAAAAGATTGGGTCTTTGGGCTTTTGGGCCCATGAAACCCTAAAGGGGCTTGAGACAGATACTATGGGCTAGGCGAAAGTCGAATTCCAAAGTTGTATTATTTTATTTTATTTTATTTTATTTTATTTTCTTTAAAATAGGAAGGTCATGGATTAAAGTAATTATGATTTATTATTTAATGCTTTTATTGATTGGTATAAATTATATGATTGATAACATGCTTTATTGCGATAACATGCCATATAGAATAGGTGGTGCCATATTGTTGCATAACTTGTATGATTGCATGAGCATAATAGCTATTATGTCTTCAGCGACTAGTATGATAGTTATTATGGAATTATTTTGATTTTAAATCATCCTAAGAAGTTAATTAATAATTATTATGATTTTTATTAAAAATCTAGATTAATAATTGAATTAATTAATTTTGGATAATTAACATCAAGAAAAATAATCATTATGGAAATTATTTTGATTTCAAATTATCCTCATAAATGATAATTATTATGATTGTTGCAATCTAGATTAATAATTAAGTCAGCTATTTGGATGATTTAAATCTAAAAAAAGAATTAGAGTAAATTTCCTAAGAGAATTCTTTTATTTTGCGAGTAATTTGTGGGTTTTCTGAAATGGTCATGGAATAACACACGTTGCATACAACCTTCATGTATCATGATTGTTTGGAGCACACGCTGACGTAAAGTGATCGGATTTCAGGACCTTAATGCTTTCAAAATTATGTTAAGCTCAGTGCACGTTTATCGGTGCTCTTACTTATATAGTTTTTGAAATCGAACAAAGGATACTCTCAATTAAATAATTCTTGGAAATTAGAAAATGTTGCTTATGTTGAATGGAAGGAGATTTAAATTAAGAGATTAATTTAACCTTCAAGCGCATTATAGGACCATTAATAAAATAATCATGTGAAGTCCATCGAATAAGCATGATTGGATTTTATTAGATTGGACTTAAATATCTATGGGAGGAGATTTAAATTAAGAAATTAATTTAACCTCCAGGCGCATTGTGGGCCTATCAATAAAATAATCATGTGAGGCCCCAACGGATAAGCATGATTGGATTTTATTGGGCCTTAATAATTTCAAAACTTTAATAAAGTATTGTACGGCCCATCGTCGATAATACTAAGTTATTAAAGATAATTTTGAAATTAAACAATGAATTCGACTGGGCTTGTGAAAATTCTCAAACAAAAATGTTGAATGGGTGAAGGTTTTAAAAATTAATTAATTTTAAAACCTGCGGGCTCCATTTGTGGGTTTATTAGTGAAATGGTTATCGCTGAAGCCCCATCGGATAAGGATAATCAGATTTCACTAAATTAAATCTTAATAATTTCAGAATTTTAGTAAAGTATTGTACGGCCCATCGTCGGCAATGCTTAGACACTAAGGATAATTTTGAAATTAAACAATGGTTAATTACATTCAACTTTGGTAAAATTGTTAACCCTCCCATCGAGGCTCTGGCAATGGCACTGAAGGCCCAAATAACAATTTTGGTTTTTACAAGTGACTTGCCCATCGTAAGCCTTGTAAAGATAAACTGAAGGATTGTTAACAATAAACAAGAGCAGTTATGAGAATCTACTCGCATTTGTTTGTTTATTGCATTATTTGTTTGTAATTGTGTGCTTTATATGTTTTTCAAAAAATATCTTAGAAATGATTTTGAGTCGAAAACCTCTAAATGGTACCAACTATGAATAAGTGAAAAGCAAATTTTTTGATATTGTTCTAAAACATGGAAGCTAAAATTTGTTCTGACAATGCGAGGGTCATAGCAACCTGCAGAGGATGTGTCTTAGGAAACTAAGATGCATTTCTCAGATTAGGAAAAGACAGATATGGTAGTTCGCGGCTATATTATTGTCAGTCTTTCCAAATACTTGCAGAAGCAAGTATACATGATTAAGAGTGGAGTAAAAATGCTTCAGATTCTTAATGACATGTTTGCTGCGTCTAGCAGCTCTGCTAGACAGAATGCAGTCGGTGCACGTTTTGCTAAGAGTCTTGTTAAATCCAAAGGGAAACCCAAGGGTGGTAACAAGAACAAAATGATTTGGTTATCAGTTGTCAAACCAGTTGCTATGAAGAAGCCGCAAGGCAAGTTCTTCAAGTGCAAACTGAAGGGATACTGAAAGAAAAATTGCCCAGAGGTGTTGAAAAGAACCTGACATGGGCATATCAAGGCCTGATCAGTGAATGAATTATTGATTCAGGAATCACTGATTATGTTTGTTACTCTTTGTAGTAGTTCAAACATGACATACCTGTCAGCAATGGACATAGATATTTTAAGCTTGAAATTGGAAACTTGTGTCTGCATTTGCAGTAGGACAAGTTATTAATAAGACTATGGTTTTGGGTGACTGTTTATTTGTTCCAGATTTCAAGAGGAAATCAAATTTTATTAGTTGTTTTGGTTAAAACATGGGTTGACAATGCAATTGATTCCTCAGTTACATTTCGAGGTTCATCTTCGTCTTGTTTTGTTCTGGCACATTGTTTAAATAGTCTTTATTACCTATGTCTTATACCCTTTTTAAATTTGTTGTGTTGAATGGAAAGGATGGTGAACAAGGATTTTCACCAAAGAAATAAAAGTTTCAAATGAAACATAACTTTGGCCTTTGTGATTGAGTCACATTATCTCAAGTAGAAAATATGTTTTAGTTAAAAGAGAGACTGAAAGTTTAAGAATCTCTTAACTAACAGCTACATGGTAGTCCTATTTGGAAGGTAAAGTGACCAAGCAATCCTACAAGGGCCAAAAAGGTTTGCGCAACTATTCAACTGGAACTGGTACATACTAAAGTATGTGGACCACTTAGCGTTCAGACCAGAAGAGGTGATGAGTACTTCATTATATGAATGTTTACTCTGGATTTGGACAGATGAACCAAGTGCGCTATAAGTCTAAAGCTTTTGGAAATTTCCAAGAGGTTTAAGTCTGAGGCAGAAAAGCATGTAGGTGTTCAAATCAAAACACTTTGGTCTACTAAAGTGTTTGGCTACCTGTCTGGTAATTTCAGGTCTTACCTGATTTAAGAGAGGATAGTTTTCGTAACTGTCAACTCTAAGAACGCGTTAGTTGAATGAAGTTGCAGTATGCAAAAATCAAACATTTCTAGACTTGGTGAAGATCATGTTCAGTTATTCATCTTTGCTAATGTTGTTCAAGGGATATGCCTAAGAGAAAGAAATCTACCTTCTTAACTTGGTTCCGTCAAAGTTTGTTGTAAAGACACCTAAAGAATTATGGAAGGGGTGCAAGCCCAGATCAAACCATATTCGGATTTAAGGTGCTACAGCACACGTCCTACAACAGCAGTCAAATAAGATGGAATCTTGTATGGAAGAGTGCATATCTTTTGGCTACTCTAAGAGAACTAGGGATGATTTCTTATTTAGTCTTAAGGACAAGATAATCTAAGTGAGCACTCACATGATTTTCTTAAAGGAGGACTAGATAAGAAATTATAAGCCCTTAAGTTAGGTTTTTCTTAATGAGATTTATCTCAAATCAAGAATTTCCAGAATCTCTAGAAGCTTCATCCACTGTTCCCTTGATTGTTCAAGAGGGGATAGATATATCTCTAAGTGAACAAACAAGAGAACCATGATTGGAAAGTCAACATGATAATATATAAGTGAAACTAGTAGAAATATTAGTATCACATGTAAAGGAACAATATCAAGGATAAGCGGATCCTCAAGAAATTGAAGATCCATCATCTGACTCACTCTTTGTTTTACCTATAAATGCACAAGGTCTAATGCAGTACATTCGTAGTGGGAGAGAACCTTGTTAACTCTCAAGTTGTTTCTTGTTGAGTGACATTGATCCTACTAGTTACGATAATGCACTAGAAGATGTTGTTGATCAAATGTTGCTCAGGCTATGAACAATGAGATGAAAAACTTGTATTTCAACTCCGTTCGGTCCTAGTAAAGACACCAAGAGGGGTAAAACCCACAAGGTGCATGTGGACATAAAAGGCAAAGAGAGGATGGACAGAAAGGTGAAAACCTTCGAAGCTAGCTTGGAGGCATTTTTTGCCAGACGCCATGCTTGAGTCTATCCAGATTCTCTTAGTTGCTATAAGTCTCAATTATGAGATTTCATTTTGGGAGTTGGATGTCAGGATATCTACATACAACAACCAAAAGGGTTTATAGCAAATGAGTAGGAACACACGGTATGCAAGTTGTGAAAGTCTATTTCATAGACTTAAGCAAGCATCCAGGTCTTGAAACATCAGTTTTGATCAGGTTATCAAAATTTTGATTTTGAGATAACCTTGATGAATGATGTGTATTTGTATGTAAAGGATACAACGGAAGACAATAGCTTTTCTGGTACTTTATGTAGATGATATGCTCCTTATTAGAAGCAATGTGAAGGTAATATCAAGCATAAAGAGTTGGCTAAGTTAGTGTTTTGGTATGGAAGTACTAGGGAAGCCAATTATATTCTTGGTATAAAAATCTTATGAGACCGGAAGAATAAGTTGTTGGCATCACCTCAGGCTACTTACATTGACAAAACCCAAAATTCAACATGAGAATTCTAAGAGAAGAATTATAATTCTCAGATGTGGAATTCATCTTCCTAAGGAGTGACCAAAGACATCTAAGAAGGAAGAATGCATGAGCAAGATATCTTATGCTTTGGCAAAGGTAGACTCACGCATATCATGTTGGGCGTTAAACCAGACATCTGTCACGTAGTGGGAGTAGTGAGATAGTACCATTTTGAACCTAGAGGAATACTAGATTATTGTTAAGCATGTACTCAAGTATCTTTGGAGAACGAGAGATTATATGCTGGTATATTCTAATGGGAGTCTTGAAAAGCTGAGTTTTCAAAAATTCAGTTATTTCAAGTGGATATTGACTCAAGAAAATCAACCTCGAGCTATGAGTTTTTCACTAAACTCAGATAGCATTAGAGGTGGATCTTGCAGACCCAGTTACTAAAAGTTTGCCTGGACTTGTGTTCGAGAGGCATGTTACTTCTTTGGGTCTTAGGAGGATCCCAGACTTGCATTAAGCAAGTGAGAGTTATTGGTTTTATTGTGCTCTTGGAATAAGACGATGAAACAATAAAATCATTTTCTGAGTTTCATAAATAAGATTTTATTTATTTATTTTGTGCACTATTTACAAACATAAAGGTCCGGATCAAATTGTGGAGTATATGATCATATGGATACGTTCATGGAGGACATGATCATAGGATCTCACAATTGATGAATGGAGTCACAGCCGTTAAATAAAGTTGGGCACTTTATTCAGGCTGCAATATTTTATGAAATGATTTTGTCCGAATCATTGTAAAATATTGGTGTGAATTAACATTCACCTTGAAAGGATCAAGGAGAGATTTGATTAAGGTTGTTTTCTGTCATAAGGTATCAAATCTCCAGTTAACTATAGTTATGTGATTGCTCTTAATCCTGAGTTTATTATAAATAGGTAATCAAATAGTTTTCATTCTTTGATTTACCAACGGGTGAGGTTCGATCTATTGACGGCCAATAACTCGGTATTTTGGGAGTGAGATTATTTGATTATCGATATTTATGAGATAAACAACATGGAATTTGTAGGATATGTCCCCTTGATATGTTTCGGTACTTGGATATTAAAGACACTGGCCAATGCATGTAATCCATCAGAAAAACTATCATAGTCAAGGGAATAAATAATTGATTGAGTTACAGAAAACTTGTCAATCAATTATAGACATTCTACAAAGGGGCGATGCATATTCATGTTATAAGTGTTGTTAATCTTGGAGTTCAAGTTCGGGCTTTTAGTGGAGTCACCGAATTAGATAATCATTCGTTGATTATCGGGAGCCTTGATTAATAACAGATGGTAGATCCCCAAGCTAGCTTGAGACAAGGGATGGGGTATTTTTCGGATAAATGATGACTTATGGGTTACATGATCTTGGGTTTTACGACTCAAGTTTGTATCCAAAAGAGCAAGTGGGAGATTGTTGGGTTTGCTCTTTTACTAAAGCCCAAATGGGTTATTAGTATGAGAAGAGCCCAAGGAACCTAGAGCCCAATGAGCTAGGGTTTCTTGGAACCCATATAAATAGTACCTCTTAAGTCATCAGCCTCCTAGGTCTTTTTTGTGAGAAAGAGGCAAGATCAGAATCTAATCAGTGCCCACACACTTCCCCTTCCTCCTCGAGAGATAGTTTGGAAGGTCTGCCACAGTCCAGCTTCAAGGAGGTTGTTCGTGCTGCGGCGCTGAGGTGAGCTGTTCGTGAAGAGGAATCCTACAAGGGAAGATTCTACACGAGACCTGCGCACCGAGAGGTAATTGTAAAATAAGGATGATTCGGTAAGCATACCAATGTACTAGGTCCTAAACCGCTTCCGCATAAATCTAAGATTTCCTACATCAAGTTCGTTACCAGTCGTAGAGAACTTCAAAGCGTGAGAGTCTGATAAAAAATATCATTCGCATGGCATTTGGATAAAAAATTATAAAAAATTTTGACACTGGTTATTGTTACTGCGAATGCCATTATACCAATTAGCAAACACAGTTTTCAGTTCTCTCCTCCCACCTGCATTCTCTTATTAATCTTGGTATTTCATTAATGGAAATTCAATTGGGATGATTTCCACATTTACTATTGATGGCATAAGTGAGCATAATATGAAAGGATTCATAAATATAATATTTTAAGATTTTGTGTTAACTGTTAAGATATAATATGGAACAAACTTATTCTGGTTTATGTAATTCAACTTAGGAAAATATTACTTTCATGTTCTCTCACTTCGAAAATCTCACATCCTCTTTTTTTTCTTTAATGGTGGGCTTCACCTGACTTCTCTCTATAGTGTGAAATAACTACTCTCATGTAAAGTCTTTCCCTTTATTTTATCGATGATATTTTTTCTACTACAGATTTCCCTGCCTCGCTTAAAAGTTTTAGGGATTAGTGTTTTTCATGTTATAGTAGATAATTTGTGTGAGACTCATATTTTTTTCTATCTTTTATCTTCACATGGCTCCACACACTTTTATGTTTATGTAGAAAATAAAGTTATCCCCTACAACATGAGAAACATTAATCCCAGAATTTTATCTTGACTTGATTTCTTATTTAAAAATAGGGTTTAATATTTTTCTGTAGATAAAATTATCTAATATTATTTTGGAATTGAAATATTAAAAAATTATAATGATAAAAATTAATATATCCCTACAATAAATTAGAATTACAAAAAATATTTTTTTCTCAACCTTAAAATGATATTATTTTGACCTCACTGGAAATAACTTATCATCCATTAAATCTTTAAAAATAATAGAAAAGGTAATATAAAAAGATAGTATATACGTACATATATAAATAAATTAGTTCCATTTACATCTATTTCTTGATTATCAAGTATAATTTAGTGACAATAAATCCTTTTCATCTATGAACATTAAAGATAATTCAAAATGCAAATAGTATCATGTAACTCATAAAAGGTCAGAACTTTTTTATTATTATTCTTTTACCGGTAAGGATCAAATTTTAAGAGGTTTAACAAATGATACTAGGTGGGACGTTACTAGGATAAGAAAGAAAGAAAAAAATATAGTTCATTCACTTTTACGTGTGGGCCGTGGATAAAAATATTTGGTATTTATGAGAGAAATATTAAACTCTATAAAATTTAACTAAATATATAAATAATTACAATAATAATAAATTAAAATTAAACCGATAATTTATTTATTTATTTTGATAAAAATTAAACAGATAAATTAATTAATGAAGTTTATTTGAGACTTTGAGCAGGAACCGTACTTTTGACCGATTGGTTAAAGATGGCTGAGGAAGCAGGCAAAGCAGATGCAGTCAGGTGTACTGCAGCAGGAACCTAATGATGACTTTAAATTATAAACTTTTTCTTTTCCCTTCATGTTTCCTTGTTAAAATAAACGTTGACAGATTATACAAAACTAAAAAAAAAAAGTTGAAAGAGAACGGGAATTACCTCATTTTATAGGTAAAAGATATTATAAGTCTCATTAGAAACTTAAAATATTACAATTAAATAATTTAATAAGTAAATAATAGGAAGGAAAAACACTTTTCATGAAAAATATTTTCTCATATTATAATCCTTTGATTATGTACATAGTTTTTTTTTTATTTTTAAATAAGCTTGAGGGTCACCACTAATTAAATCACAACATAAGAAAATAATTATTATACAAAATGAGAAAATCAAGCCCATAATAAAATTAATATAAAAACTTTTAATGAGGTGTTCTAGTGCATATGATGGGAAAAGCTTGCTTTTAAAAATTGTTTTTTTCGAAATATTTTCATTTTTTATTAAAAAGCTTTTTTATGCTTAAAATATAATAATCTGAATGCGTCGTGAATTTCTGTGTGCTGTTTTGTATGATCACACCGGCCATGGCGTGCTCTATCAATTGAGTTTATATTTGATTATGATAGAATAAAACTTTTTTTTATTTTGAATAATTTATAATAAAAACTTATTAAAAGGTTTTTTTTTTCAAAAAAAAAATAAAACTAAACTTGTATTCTTTTTTTCTTTTCTTTTTTTCTTTTTTTTGGTGAGGAAACTAAACTTGTATTCATTGATCTAATACCGCGTTAAAATATTTGACTTTTCTATAGCAATTATAATTATCATAATAATATTTTTTTAGATTTCAATACAGAATTATCAATTATTCAATTCATCTCATTCGAGCCGGATATAATCACAATAACAATAACTAAATTTATTTCTGTTAAAATTTTAACACAGTTACGTATGTGGTATTTTGATCCAAAATTTTAATTTTTTTTATACAGACGAGAATTAAACACATGACCTAATATAATCTCTCCAAATCATTTACTATTAAATCAAACATAATGGCTTATGATCAGAAATTATTAGTTAGACTTAAATAACCCTTATCAATCAATCCACCTATTTGATATAAGGGAAAAATATTTTTCCAACAACTTGAGATAAGTTTATCTTCGATTATTCTAAAACTATATCGTTTTGTTTATTTATTTCATTATATTAATTGATTCACCTTTGAATGGTTATGATTTCTTTTTTTCTCTCTTCCTTTATCACCATTGATCCATCTTTGTACGGTTATGATTTATTAGTCAGAGATAAAATTATCTCCGGCAGGTTAAGAAATGATAAGCCCTTGACATAATTATGTTAATAATTTAACAATATATATTTAAGTAAATTTAATTTTTAACATATTAAAATAAATTTAGTATTTTATGCGCTCGCATTGTGGGAATCCCATCCTCTGCCGGTGGTCACGATCACGGGTAGCCCATGATGAATCCTTTTCAAAGTAAACCATTTTTCTAATATTTCCAAAACAAACAGATTTTGAATCCTTTTTGTTTTGCTTTTGCTGACATTATTTCCCCACTTTCTAATTTTTTTATATGCTACGAAGCACTGATACTGATACGGGACACGTGACACGACACGATATTCTGATACGTTAATTTTAAAAAATGTTACATTTTGACATTTTAGGACACGTTTTGATATTAAATAATAATTTTAATTTATGTAGTGTATATTATATTTAATATTCAATAATTTAACAAAATATAAAATTAAACTTATAATATTCATCAATTTTGCAAAGAAATATAAAATATTTCTAATATTTATATTAAACTCAATAAAATGGTAATCGTAATCCAACGAATCTAATAATTGAAACTAAAAACTCAACACAACGCATCCTTTGAAACTTTTTTTTTTAATTTATATACATGTATTGGAGTGTCGGTGAGTGTCGAAGTGTCGGAGAATATTAGAAAGTGTTGGACATGACACGTCAAAATTTTTGAAGTGTCGGTGCTTCATAGCTGAAGCACGTATACAATCATACGGAAGCAAGATGTTTTACTTTTTTACCCATCAATTCAATGAAAAATTAAACGATCCCACTTTTTATTTGAATTCACAAGATCTAGAAAATAATGTTTTAAATTGAATAATCTAAGGGTTCATTTTTTGTCAGGCAGATAAATTATTTGTATTAAGTCCAAAATAATATTATTTTGAAATAGAAATTAAGATACTTTTTATAATTATAATATATTTCAATATTATAATAGTTTTTATCATTATAATTTTTTAAGACATTGTTTTGAGAGTGAACATAAATAACTCATCTGCATTCACTGTAGAAATGTTAAAGTCATAGTATAAACACACAAAAATGTATTTATTTATGTGTAGCATAATAAATATAATATTTGTGTAAATAATTTTTGGAAAAAGTGTTTATCCTTTTAAATGACACAACTTATATTTTTTCACTCTCATAAAGATTGAAAGATTAAAAAATTATAATGAGAAAGATTATTATAACTCTGTTAAATAAATTATAATTATAAAAATACATTGATTTTCTCTCCAAAATGACATTGTTTTTGGTTCAATTTAAATAACTTATCTATATTAATTGTAGAAAAAATAAACTCAATAACATAATTACTTAAAACATTTTTAATACTTATAAAAATAAAGTTACATAAAAATTTATAAAATCAATTATTGTAGAAGAGATTATTCCCATAACTCATGCAACGACGCCCAAGCTGCCACTTACTAATGGCACGGTTTACTACTTTGTTTCCAACTCAATTATTTTAATAAATAAACTATTAATTTAATTTTGCAACATATTTTTATACAGAATAAATATTTGTTTCACCTTGGAAATTATATGTTATCGTCATCTGAAGAATCAAGGTTAAAGAAAAACTATCTAGATGAAATTCTATTTCTTTTTCATTTCTTCCTTTCTTCCATTTATATTAAAAAAAATTCTTTTTTTCTTTTTCAAATGAGCTGGTTTTTTAATTTTATTGGAAACAAAATATTTTGTCCTCTTTTTTATTTTAGCTGATACTGAAAGGTGCAAGTTGCATTTTTTGTTGGATATGATTAAGAAATTAGCCACTATGTTTTATTAAAGTTTGTCGAATTGTGATTAGACACAAAGTTTGAATAATTGAGATTTTCAAAAGGAGAAATTTTATTGGGAAAATCTTCATCCATCTCTTCCATGCAAACTTCAATCATACATAAAGGGATTATACATAGAAAAATGTTATTTTACACTAATACAAAGGGAAAGGTGCAAATCACGATCAAAAGTAAAAAGCTTCATCATGTCGAGGAACACAAATAGAAAGGCCTTTAATTTCTTAATTTTTTCCTGCTAATAAGCACAAAAAATGACTTGATTTATCGTACAATAAAACTTGCTAAGAAGCATTTTTTTTGGTAGGGTGCTAAGAAGCATTTTAAAATGTGTTGACATTGTAAGTTGAAATAACTAATATGTTTTTTCTTATTTTCTTTTACAATTATATAGAAAAAATATAACTTGAAATGTTTAATATATTTTTCCTTATTTTATTATAGATTTTTAATTTGATTTGATTTTATTGCAAAGTTTTTACATTGATTTTTTTTTTTTGGAGTTACCCAACCCTAATTATCTCTTTGAGACGAGTTGACTCCCCCCGGTATCCCCACGAGCTTCGACTCTTTGAGCCGGCTATGAGACTAATCCGGAGTGCGGGGGAACAAGTTTTTACATTGTTATTTATTATATGTTAAAACATAATTTGAAAAGTTAAGTTTATTATTAATGATTTAGATGATAATATAGATAATATTTACACTTAAAATTAAACAAAAACTAAATCCTTCATTGTGTATAATACAAGTTATTATTAAGATGAAAGACAATTCAAATTCAAACTTCAAATTCTAGAATTTGTTTGATTGTGTTCTATTTTTTTTTTTATTAAAACTATTTTATAGAATAGTTAATTAAATATGTATTTTCTATGATTTTTTTTGTTTTGAAAGTAAAAAGTCAAAGCAAAAAATAAAAAAAACTCAGATACATCTCTAAATTTAATTATAAAAAAATAGTTATAATTTTTTAAATTTTTTATTATAAAACAGACCTTATCAAATATATTTTTTTGTTCTTTTTAAAAAATTAAAAAATTATTTTTCTAATCATATGTTAAACAGCCCCCTAATCTTACACAACAGAGACATTAGATATCCAAGAAGCAAACACAGTTAAAATATGCGAGAGAAATAGTGTAACATGCTTTTTGTTACAATTTTTACAGGAAATATTCTTTATTATTAAGTAAATTTTATGTGCGTCATTAAATAATTTATACCCACTCTTCATTGAATAAAATATACATAAATTTATTTTAGAAATAAAAAATATATTACTAATATTTATTGAAGATAAGATAGTATAAATTAGTAATACATACCAATAAAAAAAAAAATTCTCGTGCTTCAATTCCACTTAAAAATTCCTACCTTGCGTTAATAACCGAAATATAAAATAAAAAAAGCTATTTAATAATAAAGATCATAAAATTTATGCATTTAAGTGACAATATTTTTATATAAACACTAGTCTCATCATATGTGAGTAGCATGAGGCTTTTTAAAGGGAGCACATACACAGGATCTTTATTATTGTTATTATTAATGGGTTTTATTTATTTTACATTCCTTTTTCTATATTTACATTATGAAAAAAGTATAAGTCATTTAAAATGATATAAATTATATCATTTTATAAACAAAAAAAAATATGAATCCTATTAAAAAAATAAAGACAAAAAAAATATAAATTTCATCTCTTTATATCTATAAAATATTATAATTTATGTCATGTAAAATCACAAACATTTTTTCTCTATATCATAGACTTACAGTTATAAAATCATGTTAACAAGTATACAATTTATGAATTATTTAAATTCAATTTATCTATCAAATGTTAATTGGTAAAATGTATTTTCGTACACTCTGTCACTCTGCACTGCATAATTGTTGTTTACAAAACTGATGATGGAAAATAAGTTATAACATTTTGAAAATATAAGTAAATGGTCAATTCCAACTGTCACAGAATTGCTTCGGTTTCTCAAAAAAATAAAAAAATAAAAACAGAACAAGAGAGAGAGAGAGAGTCCTATACAAATTCCAAAGTTCTTTCCTTCCTCTGTTTATCACCTTCTCCTCTCTCTCTCTCTCTCTCTCTTCAAGGCCTAATTTAAGTACTTCAACAAGTTTTGGCACAGCCATAGTTGTGTTACTTAACTCTCTCTCTCTTTCTTTGTTCCTCTGAAACATGTTCCCCTGAGGCCAACACAAGCTACCCAACAATGGTAACAGCATAGAGCATAAGAGAGAGTTTTGTTCGGCAACAAAAATGGTGGTGGAAGACCATAACAATGGATGGCCACCAATTGGGTCTCCACTGAACACGCACAGAGATGAGCATTGGAGCAACTTTGATAGCTCGGTCAATGCAGTTTCATTTGGGTTCGTAGCCACTGCCATTCTCATCTTCATGTTCCTAGTCATGGCTATTTTTGAGAGATTCCTCAGACCCACTTCGCCGGCCTTGTCGCCGTCCGGTCGCCGGAGACCCGGCGATGTCGAGTCCCAGATGGGTTTCAGTGGCAAGCTCGGTCACCCATCACCAAAAGTGAGTAAACAATATCTTTTTTCTATCTTGGGTCATGCTCCAATTTTCATGCCCATGTGAAAGCCTTAAACTTTTCGTGCTAAAAGTGGTTTCTTTGTCTAGTCTTTGGAGGGTTTTCTACTCTTTTTTTTTTAAAGTTTAGATTTTTCTTTCACATTCAACAGAGAATGCAGAATGCTCTTTTTTCTTCCACTTTTAAACCGATGCCTTTTCATTTGGTTGGTTATTTTGATTTTTGAGTAAGTGATGATAATTTCTATGACAAAAAATAAAGTTTTGTTCTCTAATTTTGTTGTTTCTAGGTTGCTTTCCGTTTTGCAGTTCTTTACATCTTTTTTCTGTCAAATATCATTCCCATAACCATAAATTGCTTCTGCGCCCTTTCTTCTCAGAATGCAGGCATTTCTGAAAATTACTAGTCTTCTGTTTTCTGATGAATTTCTTTGGTATGTTTAATTCAAAATGTTTGTGTGCTATGCCTTATCATGGTCTTTGGAGTCTTCTTCATCTTGGTTTTCCATCAGAGGTTTTCCTAGTGGCCTAACAGTAAAAGGAGGTTTCTCTTGTCTTCTTCAATTGTCCAAACCTTCCAATCTTTATGCTTTTCTTGCTTTGGTGAAGAAATGTACCAATAGTCTACTGTAGTGATTGATCCCCAATTTCCATTTTGAATGAAAGGTAGAACATCTGTCAAATCTGAATTTAGCAGTGGAAAACCCATATTTTATTGTCTTCTTCTAAGTTTTACAAGGTAATGGTTCTCTATGGAAGCTTTCTACCGAACAATTGGTCCCTAGCCATTGGTGTTAAAAGTTTTATTGTACATCTTTGTGATTAGATTTAAGACACATACCACATTGTCCTTGTTCATCAGCTCCAGCACCTCCAAATTTGATTATACTGAGCGTGGCCTTGTGTTTGTGGTCTGGGACAGATAGTCAAAACGTTTATATGCTAGTCTTATTTGCTAATAGAGAAAGTAACCACAACTGTTTTCAAAAAAGAAAAAAAAAGAAAGTAACCACATCATATATTGTATTCTTTATTCTACATATCTCTTCTTGGCTTTTACAACTTTTAATATTTTTTATTTTTAATTTAGCATCCTATGATGTGTCAGTACCATGTAACAATTGTGTTGTCTACCTTGTGCCATTCCTTTGGTGGAACACCCAGGGCCCACCTAGTTATCCAATCCCTGTTGGGCACTGTCTACAATGGAATTGTTTCTTTCATCTTTAACTAAATTATTAATGATTCTCTAGTACTAGCCAATCAGATTTTGAAGACAAAAAGCTCACTAATCAACTAATCTAGAATTAATAGCTTGTTTGTGTGGCATTTACATCACATTGAAGGATCTCAGTATGGGGTTAATGGAATAGAATATGGACTTGAGAAAATGCTCCACGCACTTAGGCTTCCGGTAGGGATTTTTTTTCATTTTTTATGGTAATGATACTACACAGAGACTATGTTGGAATTTTTTTTCTTCTCATCATAAAAGATTATGGGATATATCAATGTCGGCTTGATATTTCTATAACAATATATTGATAATGTAGTGACTTCAATCTCGCCAACTTTATTGCTGAAATGTTTAAGAGGCAAAACAAACCTTTCAATTATAACTAAATTGTGAAAACTCTCAATATGTTCTATATATGTATAATATATTGAAGTAAAAAATAAGATATAAATGTTTTTGTTGTTTATTACTTTATTTCATTTCATTTGATACACGATTGAGGGCCACTAGGAGAAGATTATGTGTACCTTGTGAATCATATACAGTGAACTTTAATCGCTTTGATGATTGATGCGATATACTTCACTAGCTAGATCTTGCTTTATTAGTTTAGCACCGGATGCAAACAACTTAACAGTACAATTTTTTCTTTTAATGATGGTCATTTTGGGAGGCTCTTTGGTGTTTTAGCTATGTTTTTTTTTCTTTTTTGGTGTCACTATTCAATTCGCTTTCCCTATGTGCTTGCATCTTATATCCATCATACCTTTTTGGCTGAGTCTGGAATTATATGAAATGTTCTTTATAACACGGGAAAAGTGTTTGTCCTTTTAAATGACATAACTTATATCATTTCACTCTCATAAAAAGGTGGGACCCACATCTTTATATTTTTGTGTCCACTCTCTCTTCTTTTATCTATCTCTTTCTCTCACTTGAAATGACACAACTTTACATCCTTTAAAATGATACATGTTTTTCCCTTATAATTTATAACATTATTTCCCCTCCATTCTAATGCTGTCGTAATCAACTAACTGATCGGATCTTTTGCTAAAATTCGGTGATAATGCTAGTAATAATCAATTGCTTTCTCCTTTATGATATTTTACTGTTTTCCTTTTTTTGGACTAGGTTCTCTTAATGAATTTGCTTATTGTGTTGAAAATTCAAACTAACAATAGTAAAGCTGCTGTTGCATTACTATATTTACGTATATAATGTGTATGACCAGGTAGATGACTGCATACTTTAAGCACTGAAAGATTTCATGTGGTTATCAATAAGGCATTTTATTCTATGACGTTTGAGTAATGGCTTTAGATACTGAGTAAACAAAGAAACAATTATTGCTAGGTAATAGTTTTTCCATGCATTAGGAGATAACTATTATCTCTCAGACTCACTTATGCAGGTAAGGTCCACTTTTAGGAGGAGAGAGAAAAAAAAAATAGAGTGAGACCCATCTTGAATTTGTGTGTAGGAAATAAATTCTTTCTTACGTAACATAAGAATAATAAATCTCATTATTGCTTTTCCTTTAAAGTTTACAATGGACAATGGTTTTTTTTTTTTTTTTTGGAAACAACAATGGACAATGGTTTGTCAAACCCTTTTTGGTTTGATTTTTGGCCCACTATTGATGTAACACAACCAAGGAAGCTAGATACTTCAAAATAGTTGTCCTATCCTTTATGGGCACTTTGGTCTTGGATACTCCTAGTTTCATTTTCAATTTTTTTTACTTTTAATTTTTTGAACTTCTATATCAACACAAATGGGAATGCCACAATAATTGGATAAATGATAGCATTTTATCATGTCTACTATTAAAATATCAATTTTCTCTTTTGTTTTGAGATTTGTGTCTAATTATACTCGTAAGCTTGTGTTTCATTAATTCCCTTGATTTTCTACTTTGTGTGCAGATGAGTTTATATGCAAGTGGGATTTCAGTTCTGATGCCTGGAGATAACATTCCTACATTCATTGCCCATCCTGCCCCTCCCCCTTGTTGTCTAGAGCGGGTTTCATGGCCTTCTCATCAACATAGCACATTACCAAGTTCCACTTCCAACAACACCCTTCTTAATATCAATGAAGTTTTGAGAGATCTGAATTAATATGACAAAGTTATATGCATATTGCATCAAAGGGGTTGTTGATGCTTTTTCTGTGAAGAATAGACTGTTCTTGGGGTTTGCCTTCCATCCATTTTTTTAAACAGAGGGGCTCTCTTTATAGTTGATAACATGTAATATAGGATTTAGTTTAGGCAGAACTGGGTTTGGCAATTAAATATCCATCTTTGAAGTGCAAGATCAATTTGTGTCCAAATGTGGATTCCTAATTCTTGTTCACTAAATCAGTTATCAATAGATGGAGTATTGTGCCCATCAACTGTGTAACTCTTCTCTGAGCTTCCTCTAGCACATTAATTTTCCGTGATCTCTATTTTATTTAGGAAAAGGTTCACCAATGTCCGTTTATTCCAGAATCATTTACGTCCTTATGATTTTTTTTATCACATATGCATGTTCCTGTGGTTTGCAAAAGAATATGTTTTTTTTATTATATATGTCCCTGTAATTTTTTATTTTTTATCAACTAGAGGAGCATATATGATATACAAAAAATCATATGGGCATAGGTGATTCTGAAACAAATCACAAGGGCATTGGTGAACTTTTCTCTTTTATTTATTATTGTCATCCTTGGCATGGGATTAGTGTTCTTCACTTTAAAGAACATAAAATTATTTTAGTCAAAATTACATATTGTTTTTTAGTGAGAGAAAGTGAGTTTTTTTTTTAATTTAAATATTAAATAAAAAACAGTCATTTTAACTAAAATGACTATCATGCAAAAGAATAAATATTTTTTCCATAATTTATACCCTTATAATTATAAAATAATTCTCACTTTGAAGTTTTAAATACATAAAAAATTAATTTAACCCAAACGTTTGCAAAGGAATAAACTGGATTTTTCTTCATCCCTCCCAGACCATGCAGTGCATCCTCTATATCCTTCACAAGTCTCCTAACCACATCAGCTTTGATTAGAGAGTTAGGGATTACCTTATTCTTCCACCACCAAATTTTTCAGCACCTAGATAGGAAAGTGGTAAGCCATTTATCTGGAACACCTACAATATTATTTGCAAGCCACTGCTTAGTATCTAATGTAAAAAAATTAGATACCTCTTGAGTCATAGCAAGCATATCCCAAAGCAGTTTCACACCACTGCAATCTCTAAATACATGAATAATTCTTTCCGCTTCTGTCAAACAACAAGGACATCTATTATCACCGTTGTTCCTCTTAGCAATTATAATCTTTGTAAGCAAACACTGATGCAATAGCTTCCACGCAAAGATTTGAACCTTTCCAACTCCACAAACGATTCCACATCCTCTTTATTTCCTCATCACTTCCCCCTTGATTCATTAGGCAATTATACAAAGCTCCCACAAAAATAGAATTGGAATCCGGAAGAGACCAGACGCTCTTATCAGCACCATCATAAAAAAGTTGTTAGTTATAGTGTCTGAATGACTTTTTAACATTTTTAAGAGAAAAAAAAATGAAAATTTGTTAATAAAAGGCGCACACTACTTTATATATTTTTTAGAAACCTGTACCAAATTTTTTTAAAAACACTTTTTTTTGAATATTTAAGAAGTACTTAAAAAGGGCTATCAAAATTTACCAAAAACAAAGGATATAAAAAAAATGTACTTAAAAGGTACTCTTTAGTGTTCTTTAGTCTTTAAAGATATTTTATTAAATGACCAGTCATATTATTTAATAAATTTAGTAAGTCATGTGTAATTAAATTCATTAAATGGTAAAAATATTATTAGATGGTAATATAATTTTTTTTACATATACATGTATAAAAACTAATTCAACTAAAAACGGGTTTGAATGCTTTAAAAAGATACATTTTATATTGTTGAGAAATCCAAGGGTGAATGATTGAGTGAAAAAGTTCCACATTGATTAAGAATGAACTAAATGAGCACCATATAAGTGGAATGACCCGTACACCTAATGTCTTAAGATTTTGGGTACGGTTGTGCATGGGTAAGGTCGGGTCAGGTTTTTGTCCGACTCGACCCAACTTGGTTTTTATAGGTCAGGTATTTTGACACAAGTCAAGTCTGACTTGATTTGAATTTTGTTGAACTAGTTCAGAACTGGATCAGATCTGACCTGACTTGGTTTCTGAAGTGGGTCTGACTTGGTTTGGATTTTGTTGAACTAGTTCAGAACTGGATCAGATATGACCTGAAGTGGGTCTGACTTGGTTTCTGAAGAGGGTCAAATCTGACCTGACCCGTTTTCGACTTGGTTTCCTCACAAAATTTCGTCGAAATTTCTACGTTGCAAATGACAAAAATTTTGTTACAAAATTATTTTTTCATCGGAATACTTTTTTGTCGAAAAGCGACGAAATTTGTTCTCTAATGAAAATAATAAATTTTCTATCGAAATTTAGTTTACGTCAAAAGTTTTGACGAAAATGATTTCTTCCATCAAATGTTCTAAACGAAAAAAGAATTCTGTCAAAAAATTTGACGGAATGTTTTTCGTACAAAATTTCGACGGGAATGTGTTCTGACGAAAATTTCGATGGAAGTTGTTTCGAGTAAAATGTTTTAGTTGAAACTTTCGACGAAATTTAGATTCTCTAAAGAATTTTGACAGAATATTTTTCCGTCAAAATATTTTTTGTTAAAATTTTTTACGAAATTTTATACATAAATGTGTTCCGTTGAAAATTTTGTTGGAAATATTTTTTATCAAAAATCTTGACGAAAATATTTATTTGAAATTTTTTGATGGAAATGTGTTTCGCTAAAAATTTTGACGAGATTTTTTTTTTGTCAAAAATTTTAACGAAATTTTTTTCGTCTAAAACTTGCACCGAAATTTGAAATCTGTAAAGAATTTTGATGAAATTTTTTTTCGTCAAATTTTTTTGATCGAAATGTGTTTCGTCGAAATTTTCGATTGAAATTGTGTTGAGGGAAATGTTTCATTCGAAACTTTCGACGAAATTTAGATTCTCTAAAGAATTTTGACAGAATATTTTTTCAGTCAAAATTTGTTATCGAAATATTTTTTGTCAAAAATTTTTACGAAATTTTTTTACAAAAATGTGTTTCGTTGAAAATTTTGATGGAAACATTTTTTTTCAAAAAACTTGACGAAAATATTTAGTCGAAAATTTTCGTTTGAAATGTGTTTCCCTAAAAATTTCGACGAAATTTTTTTTTGTCAAAAAGTTTAACGACAAATTTCGTCAAAAACTTTTGCCAAAATTTGAAATTTGTAAAGAATTTTGATGAAATTTTTTTCCGTCAAAAAATTTCGATGGAAATGTGTTTCGTCAAAATTTTTGATGAATATATTTTTTTGTGAAATATTTTGACGAAATTTAGATTCCGTAAAAAAATTTGACAAAAAAAAATTCAGTCAAAGTTTTTTTACAGAAATATTTTTAGTCACAAATATCGATGAAAATATTATTGGCAAAAATGTTTTGTGGAAATATTTTCCGTAAAATTTTTTGATGTAATTGTTTTACGTTAATACTTTTCTTTTAATGTAATTGTGATTTTTTTTCAATTTTTTTTTCACATAATGGGTATGGGTCAAGTTTTGGGTTAATGAGTTAATTATTAAATGAGTGAAGTCTAAAACCTGACCCAAATAAAGTGGGTCAATATTCAATCCAGGTCAAAAAAATGGGTATTTATGGTCCATTTTTAATTAATTTCATGCTTATATTGAACTTTAATACATAATAATTCAGTATCCTTTTTGGTGAAGGCAAGATTGATAAAGAATATTGACTCCTCATAACTCATTTTTAACTTGACAAAAATGGAATAGAACTGATTGATTTACTTTTGAACAGTGAGTTAAAAAAAAAAAAAAAACAACCCGTCTGTTTTACGGTAGATTGACAAGTTAATCTACCTAAATAAAAAAAATGAAACAAAATATTTCTCACCTGAATAAAAATTAAAGTATCAAATAACATTTTACAAGATAATTATTCAGTTGATTCAATACTTAAAAAATATTAATAACCCAATAAGTCAACTCGCCTTGATAATTTTAGGTGGAGTTGTGTGGTTGGTTTAGTGGATTAAATTTTGGGATCTAATTTTTGAAAAGTAATAGATTAGACGGGCGGATTCGACTGATGGAACATGTGTTGTCAAGAATAATAGCCATGCCATGTCGTGACTCATATTCTACTCAAAATTATTAAAAGTAACCTTTTTCTGTCATAGTTATAAAAGTTTTAAGATTTAGTAAAGAATAAGAAGAAGAAAAATTGAGTGTTAAAATTTACTAAAAATTATTTGACTTTAAGTGCTTAAATTTTCTTGAATGCATATAAGGCAATTAGGACGAATCTGATTTCCTCTAAAAAAAAAATTTATTTATTTATTTATAAATTATATATATCTTTTACGGGAACAATCATGTTTGAGCTAAGAATATTCACCAAGGCTAGCTCTCTCAAGATAAATTTTTTATATTCAGAAAAATTTAAACTCAAAACTTTGTTTAAGGGGAATTAAATAAATATCACTTAAACAACCCATTGATTTGAGTTCCTCTAAACTGACAGGAAGTGTACTCTCTTCTCAGAAGACTTGCATTATTAATCGTTTTTAGGTCAATTAATATGCATTAAGCATGGACCCTCAAAAGCAATGTCATTCATCCACTTGATTTCAAGAGTAAAGTATAATCAAAGCCGTGATCCCCTTTTGAATTTCAGTGGAGGCAGATAATGACGAATCCCGAAAGCTATGAATAACGTTAAAATATTTTATAGTTGTCCACCATAGAAACCACATAGGTGCTCTTTTGGGTTGAATTTTGAACATAGAGCTTTGAGCCTCGGGACATTCCTTCTTTCCATATCATTCCACATGATTGATGGGAGATACACTATTTGTCTCTTCGTGCTTGAGAGGATGGAACCAAAGATAAACTCCAAAATGGTTGATATGGATGGCACCATAAAATATTATTCAGGGTAGAAACATTAACGGTTTGATATAAAAAAATGAGGATCACTAGGTATGAAGTTGTCCTTATTGTCCTATAGTGCAAACGGCTACCAACATGGGTTTCCCTCCATCCTCAAATCAAATTCAATACTAACCACATTTGCTCAAAGAAAGCAATTTTTATAATCACACATTGTTTAGGAACTTCTCAAATTTCCTAATAGTTGCTCGTTGTCGAAATGCTATCTTTTATGATCTATGACTCTCTTTTTTTAATGTTCTTATACTAGTGTAATATGAAGTGGACCATTGGGGCTAGCGGGCCTCGAGATGCAAAAACCATGTGCATGAGACTCACTTTAGTATCGGAGGAAACCCGCCAAAACGTTGACAAAGAAAACCCAACAAAATAAAAACCATTACTTGTATTGTATACGAGGAAAATATCTATCATATTAAAAGATGCAAAGTTATGTTATTTTAAGTAAGAAAAAAAGATAGATCACAAGAGAAAATGAGTGAAAAAGAAAGTTTGAAAGATGTGAATAGAGTCAAAGGATATAAAGTGTGTCATTTGAAATGACACCTCTTTTTCTCATTATATATACGATATATATTAAAATAATTCTATTTTAGAGAATAAGGTACTAAGAACAACCAAAAATCTTTACAGTGCAGTTTACAAAAAAAAAATAAAAAAAAATCTTTACAGTGCAACCAATGTAACTCTTATTGTAAATTTTCTTAGCGCTTCCTGCCCAATTGAATAATGAATATTTTGGTGGAATGATCAATAATAGCCTTATCAATGGTTTGGACAACCCTACTCTAAATAAAATAATATTTTCACAAAAAAGCACTTGAGATTGAGCAAAAGAGGTAGGATAGGAACATATTAGTATAAAATGAGATTAATATTTTTCAGAGATAATTTTATATTATATATATATATATATAAAACTGTGTGAGATTCTTATTAAATCATGTGAAGAGAAAAAAAAAATTAACTCCATACACTTATATATTCTTATTAAATCATGTGAAGAGAATTTTTTTTTTTAACTCCATACACTTTTATATATATATATATATATATATATATATATATATATATATAATAAAATTTGTCTCCTACAATACACCACAATTGTTTCTTTATAAAATAGCAATTGGGTGAAACCAATTTTACCTGGTTCATGACTTCATTGGCTAAAAATATTCACTAAATTTAGCTGTTCATGTACTTTACCATAAGGTTTGGGAGTGAATATTTGGGTACAGACTAAATCATATATGGACAGAAACGCAATCTTTCCCATCAGAGTAATTCGGTGTTGTCCAAGAAATCTACTTGCAGAGTAGGGTGATGCAACGCAAGTTCGTAAGGTCAATTATTTATATACTTATTTAATTTTTTATTATTATTATTATTTTTACCACTGGCGTTTACGCATCCCAGTATCCAAGAGTACAACAATCTGCAACAATTAACCCTTGACTTATAATATTTACACTCAAGTGCATTAACTTCAAAGATTGAAGAAAGTACAGAAATAATAACAATAATAAGTCTAATACTATGACTTGGCAGTACACTTAGCCAGTCCACGGTGGCTGACTGGTGGCGCCACCCCAACACCATTGCCGGAAATTTTAAAAAATCTAGATAAAGATGAAGCATTCGAATGATACAAGTGGATTTTCCAGTGACTCATTAGCAGAAGACCATTTACCCTCCATGGCCGGATTCTCCTTTTTCCGGCGACCATTTACCGGCGGCGTGGCTCTGACCCTTGCAGGGGACTGGTTCGTTCTTCTTGCAGATGGGCTACGACCCATGACTGGTCTAGCTGTTCCGGTGTCTGCATGCGGGGCCGGTGACCTCGACCGCCGGAAAGAGTTGTCGCCGGGATCTTTCCGGCGATGCGTTCCCCCATTGCCCATTTTTTGACCCATTTGGTCTCTGCACTGAACCAACTTCACAGACCCAACATTCCTTGGAGCATGAGCCGTTCTCTCTCTTCTGCAGCCAAAATCACCGGAAAAGGAACGGTTTTTCTGCCATTTGGCCGGAGATCTATTGACCCTTTTGCCGGTTTCTTCTTCTGCCTCCTCTCTCTGATCGGTGATTGTGGTAGTTGTGGACATGGTTTCGCTAAAGCTGCAAACTTCTGAGATGTCTTCTTCGGCTTTGTTAATGGGCAATGCCTTCTTCTCAACCTTGCTTTCTTCTTTTTCTTCTTCTTTGAACTTGTCAAAGGCCATGTTTTGGTGTGGCTTTTGCGGTTCTGATTTGGCAATGTTTGTTGGGTTCCATTTGGGGGTTTCTGAGAGCACTTCCTTCACTGTCTCTTCCTCTACTTGAGGTGTTTCTCTGTTGCTTTCTGAGGGTTTTAGTGGCTCAGCAACTGCTTCTGAATCAGGGAATTTTCTTAGTGATGAAGCTTGTGAGGTTGAGGCTTTGTTACTGCTCACACAGCAACCCATTTGGCTATATATTTTTTTACTGTGTTGGAAGTCTTTCACAATCAAAAACCACTAAACCAAGCATTTGGTTTCATTCACAGAAGAGAGATTGTTAGGGCAGGATCACAAAGGTTATGGGATTTTCCCAAAGAGGTAGCTTTCTATGACACAGGTTACACTCAAAAAGTAGAGGGATAGACAGCTAATGTTAGTTAAGAAAAGAGAGCGAATTGATGGGATGAAGGGAGTGCATTTATTGTGAGATCTTCACCAAGTCACACAAGCAATTGGGGTGGACAAGTAAACATTTTAATACCAAATACAAGAAACAGTGAACAAAAGTTAAAATACACATGAATTTGGATAGATTCAGCCAAAAAAAAAAATGCGACTTGTTTTAATGTATATGTATGGGGTGAAACCTGTCGTTTTGTGCATGATACTTATCCCTGCTCTTATTAAAGTGTATATAGATAGTGAAAAAAAAAAAAAAAAAATCCTGCAGAGGATAATTGCAGTTGAACATCAGGGGCTTGTGATCTGTGCCCTATCTGTACTATGCAAATTTATATAAGGTGCAGCGGATGGTAAGTTCAGAGATTTCGGTTAATCTCACAACCTTCCCGTGTGAGTTAAGGTATGTGATGTCCAATGGAAATGGGAAAACTACAGTGGATTAAATTGTTTTTTTATAAAAGAGAATTAAAATCAAACGTACTATAAGAGGCGGATTGATGGGGTTGTGTTGTGAGTCAGTGATCTTGCATAATTGTGTCAAATTCTATAGGCTATCAGAAGTAACATTATCAACACTTCCAAGCACAAAAATTCATCAGTGGATTCAATGTATTGGTTCTCAGAGGAACAAAGAACAGACACTTTTTTGCATGCATGTGCTTGTACTTAGGAGAGATTAACCCGCCAACGGGGGTCAATGTTGGTGCAATGCCGCGAAAGTGGGCAAATATGTGCACTGAGATTACTGACAGAGTATTTTGCCACTTTTTTAGCAAAAATTTACGGGGAAGTATATTTTGACAACCAAGTTGTGTTATTATACCAAGTGACTACCAATTAATCTCACCGTTAGATCGATTATGTTGATCCAACGGTTATATTTATTTTCACCTTTGTATGGTCATGGTTTCCCATACAAAGGTGTAAATAAATATAACCGTTGGATCAACATAATCGATCTAATGGTGAGATTAATTGGTAGTTGGATCAACATAACCTTTGTAATCTCGTTGCACTGTGTAACGAGATTACGTGACAGGGCCTAATTCGCTGCATTGTGCAGTGTTTTATATGGCAACAGTAACAATTTGACACGTGAATTGAGAGAACTATTAAAAAAAGGTAAAATCATTTCTGCAGCCGCTTTACGTACAACGACGACAGGTGTTATGGTTATGATTCCCCACATTTTATGCTTTCATCCTTTGTATGGTTATGATTACAGCAACTGAATGTAAACCCTAAAAAAAATCAGCATTTTAAATTGTCTTTATCATTTTTTCATTGATACTCCATTTGACACTCTATCGTCTTTATTGTGTATTATATTTTTCAAAAAGAAAACAAAAAATAAATCAGCATTTATTGGACATTATATCGTCTTTATTGTTTTTTTATGTGCACTCGATCGTCTTTACTATGTATTTTATTTTACAAAAGAAAAATAAAAAACAAATCAGTATTTATTGAACATTAAATCGTCTTTATCATTTTTTCATGGGCACTTCATCGTCTTTATTGTGTATTATATTTTCCAAAACGAAAACAAAAAACAAATTAGCATTTATTTGACATTAATTCGTCTTTATCGTTTTCCTATGGACACTTCATCGTTTTTTATTGTGTATTATATTTTTCAAAAAATAAAACAAAAAACAAATCAGTATTTATTGGACATTAATTCATCTTTATCGTTTTCCCATGGACACTCCATTGTCTTTATTATTTATTATATTTCTCAAAAAGAAAACAAAAAAAATCACCATTTATTCGTACTCTTAATTCACGTGTCAAATTGTTACTGCACCATATAAAATGTTGCACAATGCAACAAATTAGGCTCTGCCACGTAATCTTGTTACACAGTGTAATAAGATTTCGTGGCCTTAAATTTGTTGACATAGTGTCACTAATCTCACTGCACAGTGCAGCGAGTTTAGTGAAGTGACATTTTGACAAATTTTTTTTCCAATTCGGTAAATTTTGCCAAAAAGGTGAAATGATCGTTGTCCCAAATATATAATTCGGGTAAGTAAAAAAATGTTAATGTGTCTGTTAGAATTTCTGGAAAAAGTGGTATATTGAAAACATTTTTTCCGTTTATAAAAAAAAAAACATTTTTTTCTCGTTATTAACATGTAGATAGTAGAAAACATAGTAATTATTATACAGTTTGAGATGGAGCGATGAGGGTAGAAAACATAGTTTCAGGTAATGGTATTTTTGCTACCAAACTATGGCTATAAATAAAGGGAATAATGTTTATCATTTTAAATGACATAAAGTTATGTCATTTTAAGAAAGAGACAGACACATACTTTTTTTTTTATTTAAATTTTAAATTAAAAAAAATCACTCATTTTCTCTCTCCTATGATTTCTATTTTTCTCTGTCTATTTCTCTGTTAAAATGACAAACACTAAACTCATAAATAAAAAGACCACAAGTGGGGTTGCAGGCGCATTCACTAATTATGTAGACTTTTTATTTAAAAAATAAATAAGTAATATTTAATATATGGACAAATTTTACCAGTTTAAGTTGTGAGAGATATTAGTGGTCTCAACATAGCGTCTTTCCCCTTATTGAGCCACATGACACAACTCAAAATATACAATTTATGATGCATTTTTATATCCAAACTTATTGAATTTATTCAAATTCAAATGCCTCTAACAATAATAATAATAGAATCAACTAACGCTGAGAGAGAATCTGCTATTAAAAAAGAAGAGGCATTTGAATTTGAACAAGTTAATTGACGTTTGCTTATAAAAAAATCCAGCATTAATTGATATATATATATATATATATATATATATATATATATATATATATATATATATATATATATATATATATGAGGTAGGATCCTTTGACACTGGTGTCAAATTTGAAGTTTGACACCTCATCTAAGAGCCATTAGATCAAAAAAGATCAATGGTGTCACATGCTTACAAATCAGAGTCGTTGATCTTTTTTGATCTAATGGCTCTCAGATGAGGTGTCAAACTTTAAATTTGACACCGGTGTCAAAGGACTCCTGCCTATATATATATATATATATATATATATATATAGAGGTAAGATCTTTTGACACCAGTGTCAAATTTCAATTTGACACCTCATATGAGAGCCATCAGATAAAAAAAAAAAAATGGTATCATATGCTTACAAATCAAAATCGTTGATATTTTTTGATCTGATGACTCTCAGATGAGGTGTCAAAGGATCTTACCTCATATATATACATAGGATTTTGCAACTCTGCTGTGACTGCAAAATTTGAAAGTTTGCAGCTGACACAAAAACATGGTGGGTCCCACCATTTTTTAAAATAAAAAAATAATAATAAAAAAAAATGTTTGTGAATGTGTGGCAGGAGGAAATCATTTCTACAGTGACAGCAGAAGTGATTTCCCCATATATATATATATATATCTATATATATATCTATATATATATACACATATATATATATATATATATATATATTTATTGTAGAGACAAAAAACATGTGAGACACATATGTTAGAAAAAATTATATGTAGGACCCATGTCAGTACGGAAATCAAAAGGTGTGTAGAAAAATTTCAATTCTCATGTTGAATGAGAATTATAAAACTATATATATATATATATATATATGAAAAAATATTTTTACAGCCACTTTAGACAACATTATCTACAGTTATCATTTTTAATTAAGTTTGACCAGTAAGATATAATTGTAACAATAAAATTATTCTTTTTTTTTCTCTTCTCAGACATTGTCGGCTGAAGTGGTAGAGAGAAAATGCAATATGCAATTTTTATATCTTATTGACCAGACTTAGTTAAAAAGGATAATTGTAGACAATCGTACCATGGTAATAAAGAAAAAAAGAGAAAAAAGAAATCATAATCATTTAAAGTGAATCAATTAGTATAAGAAAATAAATAAACAAAATGACGTAGTTTTTGGGTAATAAATATATATATGGTAAAGGATCTTAATTGTTAATTTCTGTCAATCAACGATTATTATTTATTGGGAATCAAACTATAGATTAGTCCCATAAGCGGCTCAAAGAGTCGAACCCAGGGGAATACCGAAGGTTCTGATTCGCCTCAAAGAAATAATTAAGATTAGTTTAAAAAAAAAACTAATTAATTAATCATTAATTCCACAACCGTTAATTGACGGAAATTTATAGTTAGAATTTGGTGTCAAAATGTACCCAAAAAAAAAAAGATTTGGTGTCAAAATGTAAAGTTTGACACCGATGTCAAAGAACCTTATCCCAATATAACCGATGTCAAAGGATCTTATTCCAAAATATATATATATATATATATATATATATATATATATATATATAAAAGGTAAGATTTTTTAACATGAGTGTCAAATTTAAAACACATTTCATCTTAAAGCCGTTATATTAAAAAAGACATTTAATGGTGATATAAAAAATCTACCATTAATTGATCAACTACACCCTTCTCAAAGAAAAGCAGTCAGATTGAAAGTGTAGCTCACAAGCAGGTTGGTGGAGCAAAGAATCCTCATTTTAATTTTTCAATGAAAAGAGACCTTGAATTGAACCAACGTTTAGCTTAAGACACTGTTATTAGCTCTTGCTTTTAAAAAGAGAGAACAAAGCAGGAGAACAGACAGTGACTCTCTCTATCTGTATGTAATTTGGATGATCAGAGCTATCTCTTCCGTGTCTTTTTCATTCTCCATAACCCTTTCAAGTTTACTTGGCTCTGATTTCTAAAGGGTTTGTTTCTTTTCTCACAAATACCTACATTCTTGTCAAAGTTTATACCTTTGCTTTGTTCTGTTGGTTCAATTTTCTATTTTAAGTTTAGTAACGTTGTTGAGCCTTTTATGTATGGTATCCGTAGAAGGCATTGGAAAAGGTGGTGGGAGTTCGAAACTGAAAACAGATTCTCTGGAAGAAATGAGTTGTACGAATTTGGAGTTGCATTTGGGAATTTTGTTCATCTCAGTGATGATTTTCACTGGAACTTTATGTGTTGGGGACACTGACCCGCTTGATGGTATAGTACAGGGTTCTTAATTTCTAGCTTCAATTCTCATTCTATGATGCTCTACTTCGTTCTTAGAGAAGGTGTAGTTAAACATCATGCATATTCTATTTGCATATGTTATCTAAATGTTTTCTCTTAATGTGTTTGTGGTTAACAGTTGCAGCAATCAATAGTTTATATGTGGCTCTGGGTTCACCACCCCTTCAGGGTTGGAAACCCATAGGAGGAGATCCGTGTTTGGAACTGTGGCAAGGTGTGAGTTGTGTCTTCTCCAACATAACTGCCTTGTATGTACCTCGGAGGTTTTCTCCAACAAACGCAATTGTTTCCCTCCTCACTTTCTTAAACTGTTGTTGGTTTAATCTTGTGTTTTTGTGGTCCATACTGTAGACAATTGGTTTGAAAAGTGTAATGTTATATTTTGTGTTTCCTGAGTTGTTTAATTGATTGAGTTCAATGTGATCACTTGGGATATGGCTCTATAAAATTTGTATTTGGATTGACAGACAACTGGGAGGCACGAATTTGGGTGGACAGCTGGGAAGTAATTTGGATTTCCCATCCATCATAGAAATGTAAGTGTTGTTTTTTCAAAGATAGTGGTAAATGTCATTAGCATTTCTTTCAAAATCACTGAATTCAGTATTATCTATATGAATATTTCCATTGTGATTTAGAATGAGTTAATCCTCGGTATTGCATTTTTTCCTTGGTAACCATTGAAATTCTAAACTTTTGTACAATGAGCTCCTAATTTTCCAAATTCACTGGTTACTAGAGGAATCAAATTTGTTTTGGTTATTGGGGAATTTTATAACTCTTGTTGCAATCCCTAGTTTTCAGCATCTAGAATGTTTTATTTTTCCTCCTTAATCTTAGGAGTTTGTTTCGTTATTTGTTATTTAAATTCCTAGGATTAGTTTGTTTCTGATATTTTTCCTGTTTAGTTAAAATAGGATTCAGTTTTCTAGTTTTATCTCTTTCCCTGATTATAGGGATTTGTTGCACTGGAATATTTCTGGTGTCTATTTATTGTACGTTTTGTTTTCTTTTAGTTTTAATGGAAAAACTGGTTCCATCATTCAAACTTTCTATATGGTATCAGAGCTTGATTTTTAAGGGACTGATCCACCCATGGCTACCAATGTGCCACTCTTTGGCACCATGAGAGCCTACCAAACTACTTCTTCCAATACCACCGGTACAAATACCACTCCAACAACAACCCCACTCAATGTTTCAGCATCAAACCAAACCAACAACAACTCAGCAGCTGTCATTACCAACGATAGTCCAGCATTAGTCATCACTGGTCATCGATTCAATGGAGACAATTATTTGTTGTGGTCACGCAGCGTTCGTATGTTCATTGGAGGCCGTGGCAAGGGAGATCATCTCACCGGTACGGGTGATGCTGCTCCTCTGGAAACCAGTCATCCACAATACAAGAAGTGGTCCATTGAAAATAACCTTGTGATGTCTTGGTTGCTGAATTCCATGGTGCCTGAAATAGCTGAAACATACATGTTGTGCTCCACAGCCAAGGAAATTTGGGATGGCGTGAAGGAAGCCTTCTCTAAGGAAGATAACACAGCTGCCTTGTTTCACATCAAGGGGATTCTTCGTGATCTCAAACAGGAGGACAAGGATGTCACCAGCTATTATAATTCACTCCTAAAATTCTGGCAACAATTGGATCTTTATGATCGACATGAATGGACTACTCCAGCCGATACTCTTCAGTATAAGAAAATTGTTGAACAAGACCGCACCTACAACCTTCTTTTGGGACTCAATCCAATCTATGATGGAGCTCGCAGCCGCATCATGGCCACTCGCCCTCTGCCATCCTTGCGAGAAGTTTTTTCTGAATTAAAGTGGGAAGAAAGCCGCAAAGTTTTGACCAATAGCATCCCAAAAGTTGATGCACCTTTGGAAGCAGCAGCCTTTGTCTCTAGACCCAACAATGCAGACTCCAGACCTAGGCGAAATGGTAAGCTCTGGTGTGACCATTGCAACAGAACTGGGCATATTCGGGATACATGCTGGAAAATCCATGGCAAGCCAGCTGATTGGAAGCCAAGACAAAACAGAGACTTTAATCATGTTGCTGCAGTTGTAGAAGATGTTCCGCAAGCAAAATCCGAAGGCCATACATTTACAAGGGAACAAGTGATAGCCATACAACGCATGCTGCAAGATTGCAATAAGGACAAATCTAATCCCTCATCTGATAGTCATCAATCAGGTACATTCCATACAGCTCTCCAATCCGATCTTGATAAATGTGATTCCTGGATGGTAGATTCTGGGGCTACAGATCATATGACTGGTAATTCCTCTCTTCTTTCTGAATACTTTCCCATTTTCGAGGCAAAATCAGTAAAAACAGCAAATGGAGGCTTAGCCAAGGTTCACGGAATTGGTGTTGTTCACCTATCGTCAACCATATCTTTAACTGGAGTTCTCTACGTTCCATCTCTTACCTGCAATTTAATTTCTATTACCAAATTGACCAAGGATTTAAAGTGCACAGTCAAATTTACCCACGTTGATTGTATTTTTCAGGATTTGGCATCGGGGAGGACGATTGGCAGTGCTAGGGTCTCTAATGGTTTATATCAACTTTACACAGCCGCGGTTATGAAGACTCAAGACAGCACATTTGCAGCAACTAGCAATTTGAATAAGGCTCTTTTATGGCATTTTAGATTAGGGCATCCAAACTTTCAATATATGAAAAAGATGTACCCTTCTTTATTTAATGAGAATTCGAATTTTCCTTCATGTGATATATGTCAACTTGCAAAACAAACTCGGTCTCATTATCCCTTACAAATGCATGTTCCTTCTAAACCATTTGCCATTATCCACAGTGATGTGTGGGGACCTGCAACTGTTAAAAGCCTTACGGGTGCTCGTTGGTTTGTCACATTTATTGATGATCATACTCGAATGACATGGGTGTACCTATTAGCCAATAAATCTGAAGTCACATCCACCTTTAAAGTCTTTCACAAAATGATCCTTGCCCAATTTCAAACCCAAATCCTTACCCTTAGATCTGACAATGCACGTGATTATTTTAACTTGGACCTTTCAGCTTACCTAAAAGACCATGGCATCATCCACCAGAGCTCTTGTGTCAATACCCCACAACAAAACGGTGTATCTGAGAGAAAAAATCGCCATTTACTTGAAGTTGCTCGTAGCCTACTCTTTGCCTCAAATACATCCAAAAATTATTGGGGGGTAGCTATTCTTACAGCCACTTACCTTATCAACCGCATGCCATCTCGGGTATTACACTTCTCCTCACCTTACCAAACACTCCTCACTGCATTCCCTTCATTGACCTTAACCCCAAATCTCCCACCAAAAATTTTTGGTTGCACCGTGTTCATTCATAACTCTCAAGGTGGTAAATTGGATCCTCGGGCTCTTAAGGGCATCTTTCTTGGCTATTCCCCTACTCAGAAGGGGTATAAATGCTTCAGTCCAGCCACACATCGATTCTACATTACTAAAGATGTCACCTTTTTTGAACATCAGCCTTATTTTTCCCAAACCGCCATTCAGGGGGAGATCCCTAATTCCAAGGAATGGTTGTTTGTGACTAATACTCCAGAAAACTCTGCTTCAACAGCCCCTACACCGGTCTTAGGTGAATCTCAGGAAAATGACACTTCATCTAATGGCTTATCCTCTTCCGGCCCGCTCCAGAAACCGCCTGAACAGCAGCCCCTGCAAGTCTACACGCGACGGCCCAAATACAGAACAGCTTCTGAGATGCTTGAACATGTTGACAAACAGATTACCTTGGCTCCTGGTCCAACTGAAGAAACCATTAGTCCTGCACTTGACCAAACTGAATCCTTGCTGCCAAGTTCTGATGATGCTCTGCACATGCCAATTGCACTTCGTAAGGGGGTAAGGACATGTACAAGTCATTCCATCTGTAATTTTATATCCTATGCTAATCTTTCCTCCAGGATGCAGCATCTAGTCAAGAACATTGACAAGGAAACCATTCCTACATCCTACTTTGAGGCATCTAAGACTACTGAATGGTGTTCTGCTATCCAGGATGAATTGCATGCACTCAAAAAAAATGGCACTTGGGAGATAGTTACCTTACCACAAGGAAAATCAGTGGTTGGCTGTAAGTGGATTTTTACCATCAAATATAATGAAGATGGGAGTATTAATCGCCATAAAGCAAGACTTGTGGCCAAAGGATTCACTCAGACACAGGGCATTGATTACCACGAAACCTTTGCTCCAGTAGCAAAATTTAATTCAATTAAAATTCTTTTGTCCATTGCTGTTTGCCTAGATTGGCCCCTTTGGCAAATGGATGTGAAGAATGCATTCTTAAATGGTGACTTAGAAGAAGAGGTTTACATGGAAATTCCCCAAGGAGTGGAAGATGGTCAAGGATCTCGAAAGGTATGTAGATTATTAAAATCCCTTTATGGTTTGAAGCAATCTCCAAGGGCTTGGTTTGATAAGTTTACTGCAGTTGTCAAAAATCAAGGGTACTCCCAATGTCAAACTGATCATACTATGTTTGTTAAAACTGCACCTCATCAGAAAATTACAATATTAATTGTCTATGTTGATGATATTGTGATTACTGGTAATTGGGAGGATGAGATAAAGCTATTAAAGGAGACGTTAGCTCACAAGTTTGAGGTCAAGGACCTTGGAAAATTACGATATTTTCTTGGAATGGAAGTGGCAAGAACTAAGGAAGGAATTTCAGTTTCTCAAAGAAAATATACTCTTGATCTGCTGAATGAAACAGGGATGTTGGGATGTAAACCTTCTGATACACCAATGGAGGCGAACTACAAGATAGGACTCAAACAAGAATGTGCTTCGGTAGACACTGAGAGATATCAAAGACTAGTTGGAAAACTCATTTATTTAGCCCACACTAGGCCTGATATTAGTTTCCCTGTGAGTGTGGTCAGTCAATTTATGAACAGCCCAAATGAAGAGCACTTGGAAGCCGTCTACAGAATCCTACGATACTTAAAGATGACTCCTGGTAAAGGATTGTTCTTCAAGAAAAATTCCAGCCGTGATATTGTGATTTACACGGACGCTGATTGGGCAGGATCCATTATCGATCGAAGATCAACCACAGGCTATTGCTCATATGTGTGGGGAAATTTGGTCACTTGGAGGAGTAAAAAACAGTCTGTGGTAGCCAGAAGCAGTGCTGAAGCCGAATACAGGGCATTGTCCTTAGGCACTTGTGAGGGAATGTGGATTTTAAGAGTCCTAAAGGAGCTACACCTCGAATACAAGGATCCTATGAAGATTTTCTGTGATAACATGGCCACCATTGGAATTGTCAATAATCCAATCCATCATGACCGTACCAAGCATGTTGAACTTGATAGAAATTTCATCAAGGAAAAAATTGATGCAAATATTATTGATCTAAGTCACATTTCCACAGGGTCCCAGATTGCTGATATCTTAACCAAGTCTTTATCAAGAATTAAATTTGAAGGACTAATTTCCAAGCTGGGAATGCTGGACATCTACCACCCAGCTTGAGGGGGAGTGTTGCAATCCCTAGTTTTCAGCATCTAGAATGTTTTATTTTTCCTCCTTAATCTTAGGAGTTTGTTTCGTTATTTGTTATTTAAATTCCTAGGATTAGTTTGTTTCTGATATTTTTCCTGTTTAGTTAAAATAGGATTCAGTTTTCTAGTTTTATCTCTTTCCCTGATTATAGGGATTTGTTGCACTGGAATATTTCTGGTGTCTATTTATTGTACGTTTTGTTTTCTTTTAGTTTTAATGGAAAAACTGGTTCCATCATTCAAACTTTCTATAACTCTTGACCAATAGAAGAAATAACTTTGTTTTGGATGGGTATCCATATTGAAAATGGTTGCATTTGTTTTATGTGCTTGCTTGTTTTGGCTCCATAATTGTGTTATTATTTGCATGAAAACCTCATGAAGCTTTCTGTTCCCCATTTGGGCAGGGATCTTAGCAACAACCACATTGGAGGGACTATTCCATCCACTTTATCCCCTACTCTGAGAAACTTGTATGTTATCTTTATCATCTCCATATTCATAACTTGTTTTACTGCATTGACTAAATCATTTCTATCCATATCCTTAAATACAAGTCTCCTTAAACAAGTTTCTGATTTATTTTTCTAAATTTAGGTCTCTGTCAGATAACCAGTTAACTGGAGGCATTCCAGATGCCTTATCCTCATTAACTCAATTGTCAGACTTGTGGGTTTATAACATATCTTCTTCTCGGTATCAAGTTGTTATATTTTTCAATAATCTGTTTCTTCATTTTGAATGAGAATTTTCTGCTGCCCTTTAGATCATTAAAAAATAACCTTCTAGATGGACAAATCCCAGATACGTTTCTACAGCTCACTGGTTTGATGAATATGTAAGAAATGATGTTAAATCACATTGATATTTCAGTGTCTTTATTTTATTAGCCATGACAGGAACCCTGTGCCATGCTGCAGGGATCTGTCAGGTAACAACTTGAGTGGTCAGCTGCCTCCCTCAATAGGGAATTTGTCATCGCTTACTACATTGTGAGTTAAACTTCTTGCAACTAAGAGATTGTATTTGCCTACTTGTTAAATGATAATGTTCTTTATTTATTTTGCAGATACTTGCAGAACAATCAACTTTCTGGAACCCTTTTTGATTTGCAGGACCTCCCGCTTCAGGATCTGTATAATTCTTAGAACCCATATGCTCTTTACAGAATAAAATGACAATTGTCCACAATTTATGCTCGGGAGGTTTAGAGTTTGTTTTTCAGTTAATCTGTGAATTTATAATGATGTAGGAATATAGAAAACAACATTTTCTCAGGGCCGATTCCTCCCAAGTTGTTGACTATCCCTAATTTCAGGTGATTCATGGTTTGTTGAACTTTTGAATATTTTTTTTTTCTGTTCTAAAGGTGCTTTTTAAGCTAATTTCCTTTTCTTTTTTATTTCATTATGAGAACTAGGCAACTAGCGACAAAATCTAAAGTAATATGTTAGGACTATCCTTTTCCAAATGATCTGAGCGCATTATTTTTGGCTTGGTTTTTTTGCGTATGGCTTTAGGGTAAAGTAAATTCATTTATAGCCTTATTACCCAATCACTTGTACAAATTAGTTATAGTAGCATTTACTTTGCAGAAAAGATGGGAATCCTTTTAATACTACTGTCATTCCATCACCTCTAGCTGCATCTCCTTCACCTGTGGCTTTGGCTCGTTCCCCAGAAGAATCACCTTGGAAAGTGGCAAATAGTCCCTCTACTTCCATGAAAGCACCAACACTAGCAGTTGCTAGGAGGTCTTTCAAAGCTAAGAGCATATTTTGGATTGCTGGTGGAGGGTTTTTAATATTTATTGCATTAGGAATTTGTCTTTTAATGTCGTGGTGTTTTAAGAGAAGACCAGAGAACAAAAATTATAAGAAACACAACGTGGGTGTGGATTCAGGACCTTTGCATAAACATACATGCAGTGACTCTTCTTTTGAAGCAACTAATGATGAGGAGAAAGGTCAATCTGATTCATCGTAGATGAAGCTCCTATTCTTTTATTTTTACCTGTTGTAATGTAGCTTCTCAAACTCTATTTGCAATTCGAAATGACACAGCTGAGAAAGCATCACTTGTATATGGAGTACCAAATAGAAGAACGAATTTGATTCGAAATGTGCCGGATGAACAAGAAATACATGTGAAAACAGTATCTGCAACTTCAGAATGCAAAACTGTTTATGAATTAAACAATACAAGATGGGGTTCCAAACTTCCACCCCTGCAGCCAGCACCTCCACATCCTCTCCCAATCATTCCTGGGGAGAAGTTCATCATAAATCCAGCTATATCTACCAAAGTAACTGAAAGACAAATTATAATGAGTTCTGTCAAAGTTTATACTGTTGCAACACTTCAGCAGTACACAAATAGTTTTTGCCAAGAAAATTATATTGGGGAAGGCACACTTGGCCCAGTTTATAGGGCTGAGCTCCCTGATGGAAAGGTAAGGCTCTTCTAGTTTATGTATTTGTTTTTAAATAAAGGATTCCTTTATATTTATTTCAGCTTAGTATGTGGGCATTCTTTTATGTTCATTACTTCTCAAACTTGGCCATGATTCCTCTATCAAGGTATTTCTTGTTTGTCACTAAGGCCTCTGGCAATAGGAATACTCTTTTTGTGCTGTTGGGGAATTTTTTGGAGATTGCAGGAGCTTGTTTGTGTTTGTTCCTTATCTGTTGGTCCCTCTCAATATGCTTGAATTGACAAATTTGACATCTGGGTGATCCTTGGTAGTTCCTCCTTCCTCTGAGACGTGGATAGCAGTTAACTACTTGACAGCCATTAATTTGTGGAATATAAGGAATGTAATGCTTTATGATTTATGATGATTTCTGTGCAAACTTTTGTTTCTTGCTTTCTTGACATGGCCCATTACTTTATCATTCTCCTTGTGTCTCTTATTTAACTGATGCTTCGTATGCTTATGTCTTCCAAATAATCTTCTTTGTAGCTACTGGCAGTTAGGAAGCTGAATGCCACTGCTTCCATGGGGCAAAATCATGAACAGTTTCTTCAATTAGTTTCCACTATCTCCAAAATTCAACATGCTAATATTGTACAGCTTATGGGCTACTGTGCTGAGCATAGCCAACGATTACTTGTATATGAGTATTGCAATATTGGGACCCTGCATGATGCATTGCATACAGATGATGAACTTCAGATTAAACTTTCATGGAATGAACGGATTCAGGTGTCACTTGCAGCTGCAAAAGCTTTAGAGTAAGTTTAGCTATTCGTAAGAAAATCTGATACCCTCTCGTATAGCCAAATAAACTCAATATAGGTTGGTGAGCAATGCTTGTCTTGTTCTTGTGGTTGGAAACATAACTTTTGCATGTTAAGTATTAATAATAATATCCAAAGTTATTTCTTAAAGGGACATAACTTACACACTTCCAATTTGTACAATTGTGCAAGGTTTTAAAGCATATAATGTGAAATTGGATCCCCATCCAGATGAGGAGGTTATATTTTAGACTAATAGCACTAGTCTAAGGCATTGGTCATTTTCTTGACAAACGTAACTTTGATCAACTCCTTTTTATCTTATGTATTAGGTATCTGCATGAGCACTTTCAGCCACCTATTGTGCACCGAAATTTTAGATCTGCTAATGTTCTCCTGAATGACAAGTTAGAAGTGAAAGTCTCTGATTGTGGATTAGGTTCTCTACTATCTTCAGGCTTTGCTGGTCAGGTAGCCCTAGCTTTCATTTCCTCACTTAAACTGATATCTAGTTTGGGCTACTGGTTCTTTTGTGCTTCTTAAATGTGTTTAGACATTCTTGGAGAGCTACTGAACATGATGGAATAAATGGCCTAAAAAACCTGATATAAATTGGAATAAATGGCCTAAAAAACCTGATATAAATATGGAAGTACAGAAACATGTGGTCAGATTTTTCAAAAAGGAAAAAAATTCAGACTGTAAACGTAGCTAGTTACTGGTAGGATCTGGTAGCGTCAACAAAAGGTTCAATTCTGGTGAACATTCATTGGTAGGTCATTTGTAAGGATCACTTTAAGTACTTGTTAAGGCTTGGGGCATGCTTAGACCTTGGAATGGGTCAACCTCCCCCTCCCCTTAAACTTTTATGTACCAATAAAAAAGATGCAGTCATGGAAGTTCTTCAGATGTAAAATGATTCAAGATATTGTTCCTCCCTCTCCCACTTTGTAGCTAAATTATGAAGGCTGCTAATCAAATTTGATTATAAAATCAAATGGATGATTGGTCTGTTTCTATAAGCTTTCTGAAGGATTATAACTAAAATGACTTAGATTCCGACTCTCCCAGTACTCAAAATTTCTGAAAATTCAGTTCCACATATTAGGGTGTTTTGTGCCTTGAAGGCTGATTGATCATCTTACTCCCGTTTTAATAAAAAATTATGACTTTACCCCTCTTTCCAAACTATCTATCAATTTGTCCATCTTCTCAAATTATATATTAATCTGCGCCATTTTGACCAAAATTTGACCCACACTTGAGTAAATGAGTCATTTACTAAGTAAATGACTTACAAGGACTAAAGTTTGGTTAAACTTCGGTCAAATAGGGGCAGATTGATATATAGTTTAAGAAGAGTGTATATTGGTATATAATTTGGGAAAATGGAAGGTGGTAAATTGATTTTAAAAGTGAGACAAAATAATCAATCAGCCTGTAAGATGACACCAAATACTCTCTGTTACACGACCTGAGATATATAAGGTTAGCTTTTCTGCTATCTTTGTTGCATTTCTGGCTAACACTTCTGCATATTCTCAGTTGTCAGGACGCTTCCTAACAGCTAATGGTTACAGTGCTCCAGAATTTGAGTCTGGAATTTATACAAAGCAAAGTGATGTCTTTAGTTTTGGAGTTGTGCTGCTAGAACTTCTCACTGGACGAAAATCCTATGACAGGTTAGCAATCCCAGTAGTGAGTCAGATACTTGTGTTCAGTAAAATCATCTTTAAAACATTGGATTTGGCTAAGGCACCATTTATTATGTATTTTTAGCTCACGGCCTCTTGGAGAGCAATTTTTGGTAAGATGGGCAGTTCCTCAACTACATGACATTGATGCATTGTCAAAAATGGTTGACCCTTCCTTAAATGGAGCCTATACTATGAAATCCTTGTCACGTTTTACAGATATTATTTCTTCATGTATACAGGTAATTTTCCCATTACTTTCTATGCCAAACCCCAAAAAGAAGAAAAAGTAAATAATATTTAATGATCAAACATTGTCATCATTTTGTATGTTTTATAATACTGGTTGTTAAAGTTACCATATCCTCTTTTGGACTGTGGGATAAGAAAACATAAAAACTATTTATTTGAATGATATATATGATACCACTTTTCTTTCAGCATGAACCTGAATTCCGGCCAGCAATGTCAGAAATTATTCTGGATCTCTTGCGGATGATGTAAAGGGTAATGTAGAGCTATCAATTAGAAGATGAACTGTAGGTTATGACTACCAAAATTTTCTGGATATTAGCAATTCATTCTTTTTATTATTTTTGGCAGTGAGGTCAATTGTTTTGTTATGTGTGAAGTGAGAACTATGCTTGCTAATGTGATTTTATTTAGGGTTTTGTTATATACACTACACAGGAATATGTTTTTGTCATCTAACTTTTTCATCTCTCTGATAATGTCCTAAGGGTACATTGCGAGGAACATGTGTATTTCTTTTTTTGTGTAACCTTTTCATTGTGAGTTAGCATTTTGCTGGGAATGTTATGATGTAGCTTACCGTCCAATTGTTTTTTCCCCTTATAATTTGTTGGAAAATGTTGTGCACATCACATTTTTTACTCACATCTCTCGTATCAGTGAGATAGCAGAATGAGAATGATGGCGTGTAAAATTTGTAGTTATAATATGGTAAAAACCGTGTGGATATGATATGTTGTGTGTCCGGTGTGTGTGAATAGATAGACTCAATAGTTGATGATCAATTCCGATTCTTTTTTTATGGATTTTTTTTTTCTGATTGAGATGTACGGATCCATGGGTCCATGTGTCTATATAGATTTTATTCATGGATTAATGAAAATTTGCAAAAGGGCTATTGGCATATGCCATTCTATGAGTCTCTTCCGTTTTGCATATGGCATTGCCAGCAATAGCATGTACTAATTCGAAACTTAGTATGAAAGCCATATTTTGATCCGGTCATTTCTAGATGTCATGGCATTAGACTTTTTGCTTTTGGGCAATGTCATGCGGGAAGAAGGAATAATTTTTCATTCTTGGGTGCGAAGTAGGAAGTAGGAACCCACAAAATAGGGTCTCTTATCTCTTCAGATATATAGCGAGTATATTGTTTTAGATTTGCTTTATGTTGCTAATGATGGTTAATAATAATGATAATAATTAGGCATGTAGACTTTCAATTGAATTAGTATTTATACAAGAATTTTAAGGTAAACATTTATGTAACTCTAACCTAAAGTAAAGAGAAATATACAGGCCCTAATATGACAACGGATGAAAGCTCTAGTTTAAGCATACAACTCATGAGGATGACAGAATTATTGGGTTAATGAGACTACCATGTAGTTGATTCATAAACACTTACATACTTGAGTAAACAATGCAACGAGGTGTTTAGGAGAAGGCATTTTCAAGTCCCAACTACTCTAAATATCTGAGTATTAATTAAATTTATAAAAATGTGTTTAGTGTGTGTTTAAAATAACTTATTTTATATTTGAAACAATTTATAAAAAAATCAAGGAGAGCTTTTAAAAAAATATTTCCTTAGATTTTAATCATAACCAAGTATGCACTTATTGCATTAGATTAGTCAATATATAACACCAAAAATGATTAGTTGGGCTCACGAATTTTTGTAATGAACTTTTTGGCCCACTCCACTTAACTTGCAGGCTAAGATGGATTGAACAGGTGAGGCACGAAGTAAATGAAAAAAAAAAAAACAAACTAAAAAAATGACAAACTTAGTGTGGGTTCACAAAACATTATAGCACCCAAGTAAGTTCCCTTTGAAACCTGTGACTAATAGTGACTTCTAGAGGGCATTTGATAGAGGAATAATTTTTTTTTACCGGGTAAGTATAATGACTGATAATATTGTATGAAATCAAGTTTGATGGGAAAGGTTTAAAAAAGTTACTTGGTAGACCAAAATATTACTGGGTAAATTAATTGAAGTTTACAAAGTCTATGTTTGGTTAAAGTAAAATATTGATGGGATAATGTATGTAAATTACGAAAAAGAGTTTTTTATTTTATTTTTGAATATTAAAAAAATGTAACTGTTGATTAACACATCAACAACAGTCAGGTTGTCTTGTTCAACCAACATACAAGGAGAGAGACTGAGGAAAGAGACTCTAGAGACTCCAATCTCAAGGATATTTTGATCGCCCAAATTTTTGTTCCCCATCTAATAGAGAAATACCACCCTCCTAATGGTTATTTACAACAGTGATTTACTTCAAAATTTGCACACAATTCAGCATGCCTCGGCAAACCATTTTGCAGGTGAAAATTGTTAAACTCTTCTACCAAACGGAGTCTAATCAAAATACCACTTCAACTTGCATGGGCATATGTTTGGAAGACCTGTACCAAACGACTCCCTAAGGAACTCAGTAAATATAGTGCTACAACTACAACTAAAGAAAATCAAGATTTTTATAATTCGTAAATATGCTTGCATAGATTCTTCGGCAAAAAAAATTAATTTATTGCTTTTTTAATAAAAAATTACGAATATATAGTCGTTTTGAAAAAAGTTACGAAAATATAGCGCTCAAACACACCCACATGGGGCGTGTTCCCATGGAGAGAGACACGCCCATGTGGGGCGTGAGTCTCTGGAATAACACGCCCATCTTGGGTGTGACCAGGAGAGAGACACAACAGGGGCGTGACCTCCCTGGTCTATAAATAGGTCATTTTTCACTTTTTTCTCATTTCCACCTCCACTTCCTCTCTCTAAACCACTCCTCCATCTTTTCTCTACATTTCTTCCGGAGCGTTTTGCGCAGTGAAGCTCTGTCTCTCTCTCTCTCATGTAAGTCCCTATTTATTGTTTATATTTTTTATTAACAACAATAAATATATGATAGTTATTAGTGACTTAGATAATTGTTAGGGGGTTAGAAAAATATTAGTGACCTATGTAATAGAATGATTAGTGACTTAGGAATTAGATAGGGACTTAAAAATTAGTTAGTTACTTATAAATTGGTATATGCTGGTGATAAGACTTATTTACACACTTAGAAATTAGTTTGAGACAATTAATAATTTTATATGAATGACACTTGCAAACATATTGACCTTTCAATTAACTACATTATAATTAGGGTTTGTAAAAAAAGAATACAATATGCAATATTAATTTAAATCGATTTTAAATTATTTAATATATTTAAATATATTTTTATAATTTAAATTGATTTTAAATTATTTAATATAATTAAATATGTTTTTAGAATAATGTAATGTTAAATTAATTAATTTTCATTGAGGTTAATTTAATTGAAATTAATATAACAATTCAATTCAGTTAAATGCTATTTAATTAAGTGCAATTAAATTGCTAGAATATTGATTGATAGTATACCTTTAGGATGTTCTGGTACTTGACTCGATGTTGTGTCATGACGTACAACGATACGAGACTCCCCCAAATCATGCCATGGTTGAAGTTGAGTACACGACCTGCCACATTCTTCGTCATTGTCTGATGCACTCGCATCCTCTGCAAGAAGACGATCCTCCATTGCAATATTTTCCTCATCATCTTCCTCATACTCCTCATCCATAACCCAAGTAGGGTCATGTTCATCTTCCTCATACATGTTAACAACAGAAGCAGCAGATGAGGATGCATTAAGAGGAGAAGTAGAAGTAACTGACCTCATTGGTATAACAACATCCTCTGCGGTGGTAGTATGCACATACAACTCTAAGAAATCATTTCTAGACTGGTTCAAGAACTCTTCCATTACCATATCGATGTCTTCGTCATCGATCACTTGCAAACTAATGTATTATTCACATTGCCATAATCTTGCCGTGACTAGAGTGATCGATTGGTTGTCTTGAAGACATAATTTTTGACGTATTTTTTGATGTAGCTCCGCAATCGCTGAGTTCCGTTTAATACATGATGGCCTTTTTCCCCCTACAAAAACAACACCACGACGACCTTCCTCTTTCCTACGGTTAAAATATAGAACAACACGAATAATATCAGAATTTGTACTCATTCTTAAAATAAAAAATAATAAGATAAAACGAAATATGAGTAAACAAGTGCAAACTATAAATAAACAAGTGCGAAAGAATGTGAGAGTTTAAGAATAATAAAGAGGGAGAAGAGTTGTGAAGAGTGTGTAGAGGTGTGGGTGTTTAAATAGACTGCAGTTTAGTCACTCACGCCCAGATTGGGCAGGACCTTCCACTGGAACACGCCCAAGTTGGGCGTGTCTTCCTCATAGGTCACGCCCTCAATGGGCGTGTCTCTCTCCTACAACTCACGCCCCATGCGGGCGTGTTATTCCAGAGACTCACGCCCCACATGGGCGTGTCTCTCTCCCTGGGAACACACCCCATGTGGGCGTGTTTGAGTGCTATATTTTTGTAATTTTTTTAAAATGACTATATATTCGTAATTTTTTATTAAAAAAGCAATAAATTAATTTTTTTGCCTAGATTCTTCATCAAAATAAAAATGAGTTTGAAATTTTTGTTTTTAATAATGTGTAAGGAGAATATTACTATCATGTTACAGGAGATAAAAAATTTATCATGCACTCACAATTTAAAGAAGAGAGGAGATATATAGAATAGATGAGAGAGAGAGAAATTAAAATGAGCCTCACTTTTGATTTGTGAGTACATAATTCTCTCGTATAATATGAGAGTAATATTCTCCATAAAGTAATTAAAATTCTTTTAACGATATATGCTTTAACATTCGTGAATAAAAGTTTGTGGAACTAACAATACTGTTTTACGTAACCAAAAATAAAAGATAAAAATTGTTTTATATTCTTTAAATCTTACCAGATTTACTTCTTCAACACATGCATTTGGTTACTTAAAACTTAGATAAAAAAAAAGGGGGAAGTGCGCTGAATTCTACACGTATATACTGTAAGTTAAGAATTGGAAAGGGCAGCATTCAGATTTGGTTGATCATTCAAAAATCATATCCATTTTAATGGACCCAAAAACTCACTAGAGAGGTGATATGAGATGAAGAATAAAGAGCCATGAGGATGAGGACCCATAACTACCGTGGTCCTTATTTGTAGCAAAATATTGGTTTGATTGCTTTAATTAACCATATGCACATGTTATGTCGTAACACTAGTGTTGTTGTCACTTTCCCATCATGGATGCTTTATATTCCTTATTTAAAGGGTTAAAGAAGGACACCGGATATTGAAAAAGACATTGAGAACGACCACAAAATTATTATCTAAACACAAACCATGTTTTACCGTGACTTGACATTGCCATGGTTAATACTTTTATTCACTTTTAATTAATTTAAAATACCAAGAGTTAGTGGAAAAATAGAAGTCAAATTACTATGAAGAAAATGGGTAGCGACGAACTATTGGCTTCTTTGATGATGAAGATGCATCCTTATTTGAGCAAATGTGATGTTGTCAAAACACCCCTTTTTGGCCATAAAAACATAGGGAGAAGTGGCTCTCATCATGTTAAAGGAGAAGTCACTTCTCCCGCCTCCTCTTGCCCATCAATTGTTGTGTCAAGTTTTTTTTTAAAGTACAATGGGTCCCTTGTGTTTGTCTACACTGCGTGAGAGAAACATCTCCAATTTTTATTTTCCAAAAACATAGGATTTGATATTTCTCATGTTGAAAGAGATACAATTATCTTCTACACATATATAAAAATATATGAAGCACATATGAGATCATGTGGAGAGAAAACAAAAAAAAATAAAAACATGGGCTCCATTCACTTCTAAGTATATGTAAAAGATAAAATTATCTCTTATAACATGAGAGAGATTAAATCCAAAAATATATCACTAATTAAGTTAACCCCACCATCACATGATTTTTTTTTTTAACCCTTAGCAAAACACTTATAAAGATTGCAATGGAAGGCTTTTCCTCCTTGTTAATTAGGGTGCAATGTTTTATAGTTAATTCAGAAACATCAAAGTTCAAAAAATACTACAATATAAGATTTTCACTCATTCGTACATTCATGGAGAAACTGGAAACAAAAATACTACATGCCTCACGTTTATAACAATTTATGAGCATTTGGTATAATAATGAGAAAACGATTGAATATAAATGTATAAACAGGTAGTTGATGCGCATCATAAATATTATTAAAGGGATAAGATTGATTACAGTTATAAGTTTTATCATTATAGTTATTTTGTTATCATTAGATCAAAATAAATAACCTACCTCTAAATAAATAGGGTTTCATATTAATTTGAATTGAAAGCATGAACTATAATTGGACAATGACAAATTTAGGGCTCATTTATTCGCTATAAAATGTGGTTTAACCGAATAAATTATCTTAGTTTTTGAAATTAATATTCTTATCTTTTACCCTTTGATATATGGGAGGGGTTATATTTACAACCCAAATAGTTTACAAACTCTTACAACCATATCTTAACTGTTGATTTCTGCCAATCAACAGTTGTCATATATTGTGAATTAATAATTAATTAATAAATTTTATTTGCGAAAATCTTAACCGTTGATTGACGGAAATCAATGGTTAAGATATGGTTCTAAGAAATTATAAACGAAAATAGGTTGTAAATATAACATTTCCCTTGATATATATATATATATATATATATATATATATATATATATATATATATATATATATATATATATATATATATATATATATATATATATATATATATATATATATATATAAACATTTGTATAGAGTACTATTATATCATCCAGGGATAACTTCATTTTTATTCATTGTGGTTGAATGATTTATCACTTGATCCCGTGTAATTTGAAAATTATCACTTAAACCTATTGTAATCATAAAATTATATCATATAACCCCTATGATTTCAAAGTATCACGTAAACTTATTGTGGTTATAAAATATATCACTTAAACCTCTTGTGATTTTAAATATAAATGATTTTTTATTTTTTATTTTTATCTTATATTATTATTATATTATAAATTATAATTATAATAAAATTAAATCTTAAAGATTAAAATAAAAATTAAATTTTTACAAATTATTTTAAACAATATCTTAAAAAAATTAAGCATGTAACCATAAATCTAAATTATTTATTTATTATACTGAAAATCAAAAAATTATTACGATATAAAAAGTATTATATTAAAATTTTATTTAAATTTAAATTAGAATTTTAATATAATATATATATATATATATATATGAGAAAAATATTTCTCAAGCTAGTTGAAATATATTTATCTTCTGTCACTCCAAAACTACGTCGTTTGATTTATTTATTTTTTTATATTAATTGATTCATCTTTGAACGATTATGATTCTCTTTTTCTCTCTTCCTTTATCACCATTGATCTATCTTTGTACGGATATGATTTAGTAGCCGGAGATAAAGTTATCTCAAGCAGCTTGAGAAATGATAAGTCCTATATATATATAATTACTTTAAATTTATATTTTTTATTAATTCTAAAATTTAATTTAATTAATAATATTAATTGGATTCTTATGATCTCGTGAATGTAAAAAAAATTATTTTTTATTCTATATTAGTATAATGGTATCAATAATGTATCAAAGAAAAGTATAATGGTACCAATTAAAACTATAATAAAAATAATTATTATGAATGAAATTAAAAAAATATTATATTATTTAATTAATATTATGGTAAAATTGATAATTTATTTAAAAATTATTTAAGAATAATAAAATCATATTTAAGAGAATAAAAAATATGCATTTAATCCAAATAAATTATAATAAAATTTAAAATATTTATTTTTTTTATCTTGAAAATAAATTTAAGTCAAATATTATTTTATTTCATCTATTTCCTTATCTGATATCTTTATAATATTGCATAAAAAAATTAAATTTTTTTATTTAGATAATACATCTTTTATTTATCTTAAATAGTATTTTAATTTTTAAATATACTTTTTAAATAAATAAAAGTATTAAGAAGATTTTTAAATAATTCATTTTATTATTTTAATTTAATATCTAATGATTAATTTTATTAAAAGTTTGTTTGATAATATCATAATTATATTAAAAAAATTAGAAAATAAAAGATTTTTTATTTATAAGACCACAAGGCATCTAATGAATATATTTTTGTAACTATCATGAGTGTGAGTGAAAGTTTGAGATCACAAATCAAAAGGGTTTAAATTAACCACCGTGAGTGTGATTGAAAGTTTAAAATCACAAATCACTAGGGAGTTAAATGATAAATTATTTAACTACAATGGTTACAAGTGATAAATTTAAAATCATAAGGAGTTTAGTGATACACCAATAAACTATAAGAGGTGAAAATGAAACTTCCCCTATCTTTTAATATGTTTCACAGTCTCACAATTACTTAAAAATAAATATTAATGTATAACAAAATACATATTAAATAAAAATATAGCAGTATTTAATGTATTGAAATCTTAACAAATAATAATTTTTAAGTGATACAAAGATTATTAGGAGAATATAAAATTAATAATCCTTATACTATCAATGTAATACCCCTAAATTTCTAACAAAATTAAAATATTCTTATAACAACAGAATTTGCTGAAATTCACATTTAATTATTTATTAGGATATCATAAATATTGCAGAAGCTAATCTAAAATCAATTTGAAAAAATGTTACCGTTGTATATGTAATAGAGACAAGTGCAATGCTAATTTTACCATACTCTTATACCAAAATATATTCAATGTAAATATTTAAAACTTCAAAATATAAATTCAGAGTCTAAGGTTTATCTTAAAATATGTCTTATAAATTTATTAAATCCCAAGCATAAAATTGTAATATTTAGGACTAGCTTGAAATGTCTAAGTTGTTATCCTCACTGCTAGCCTCAATCTTTGCAACCTACTTTAATGAGGGTCTCTTCTCCTCCAAAGGATCATTGCATCACACAAACATAAATATTCAGCAAAAGTTGGTATCCCAATTGAAAACACAATAAGAATAGTCATAACTCAATCAAGCATCAATCATGATATTTCGTTGATGATTATCATAACTCAAATACTCATCATAATCAACTCAAGCATCAATTCAAGTATGTCATTTCTATTATTAATCCTATTTAGTTTCGTTAAGTTCATTTACTGGGAAAATAATCATGGTAGACCTGGGAGACCATGATAGTTACATTTTAAAAAATGGAAGTGAACTATTAAATTATTTACATTTAAAATTTGGCAAATCTTTATATAGAATTTTATTCTATTTGTTTCATAAAATAAACTTGTGCATGTATTTAATGCAATATAAATAAGGATATCATATTATGCCTACTTTTTTTATACCTACTTTACTTACTATTTTTTAATACCATCATATTACAATTTCAAGAGGAGAGAAAAAGGATGAAAATCAGTTGGAAAGGAGTAGATACAATAGACATAAAAAAATAGACATAATATTCTATCACATATAAATATTAGGTATGAGCTATGAGAATGAATCCTCTCATGTGAAAAGTGATTATGTGATCATGTTATTTGATCACAATTACTCATTTAAAAATTATACATTTTTCTCTATCTTATCTCATCATCAATGAGTGATTGTGATCAAATAATATAATCACATAACCATTTTTCTACATTAGAAGATCCATTCCCATGAGCTTCTGAAAAACTTTAGCATAATTCTTACTCGTATGTGTATGGGAACTTTAAGTACTTCATGGTTAAATTGTGTGTCATTATTATTATTCCAAAGCTACATAGTTTTGTGCTGTTTCCGAACTGTTTTAAAGCAGTTGATACATGCCTATCAAATAATTCAATGAAAATAAAGTGTAGGGTGTGTACATCACTTTCTAAGTTTCCCCACAAATAATGAAAAATTAAAGCTGACGAAAGAGGGTTATGTTATAAGGAATCTCCCATGGTTTAATTGACAAGTCGTTTTCTTACCTTATATTCCCATCAAATGCTTATGACAATTGTTTTTCAATGACCCCTTGAATTAGGTATGTATATCTAATAATAATTAGCAGCAAAGAAAATAAAGTTTCATATACTATGCATGTAATATCGAGGCTTTAGATTTTGAAAACGTTATTTTCAAAGAATTTTATTTAATGGTTTTCTTTTTCGGATACCAATTTTATTTAATGATTACTCTCCACTTAGAAATACATGAGTAATTAAATATCAAAAGAATAGGTAGGCGTAGATAATGAGAAATATCCGTCATTCATATGCATTAGTTAATTCAATTAGTATTTCTTAATAAATATAAAATACAAAAATTGAAGTTTACTTCCATTGAAAAAAATATGAATTACAACTCAACAAGTACATAAAATATTAATAAGATGTAAGTAATTTTAATTTAATAATTTTTAAGTTAAAACAAATATATTATAATTTTACGAATTCAGGGTTTTAAATCAGCACGTTAGTAAAGTGTTCTGCAAACATTATTTGGTGTGAAATAACATCTCTCATATTTTTAAGCTTAGAAAGGTACGTGTTGGATTCATATCAAAATTTAATAACTATTTATTGAAATTTATTACTCTTTATCATGTAATTTATCAATTTACGTCATAAAACTAATATGATGTGAGTATTAATTAAAAGCATAGCCTTATGAAACCTATAAAACATACTTCTTTTTCCACTCTCAACAACTTTTTTTTTCAATAGTACTATTTATTCGAAGTTTTTTTCTTCATGAAATTGACAAATAAAGGATAATATTCATAACAAGATATAGGATAAAAAAGTAGTTTTAGAAGTAATTATCCATACTTATTATACGTATCTAACCAATCATATTAATTCGTATAACTTATAATCCTTTTAGTACAAATTCATTGCATCATATATATATATATATATATATATATATATATATATAGGTAGGATTCTTTGACACCAGTGTCAAATTTTAAATTTGACTCCTCATCTGAGAGTCGTTAGATCAAAAAAGATTAACGACTCTGATTTGCAAGCATGTGACACTATTGATCTTTTTTAATCTAACGACTATCAGATGAGGTGTCAAATTTAAAATTTGACACTGGTGTCAAAATATCCTGCCTCGTATATATAGATTTACATTTCTGCAGCTACAGTACATGCAACAATCAAATACTTGCCATATATATATATATTTGAAATCATTAAATGTAGGGAATCATAATCATACAAATGATGAAAGCATTAAATGTAGGGAATCATAACCATACACATGTTGTTGTTGTACGTAAAACGAAATGATTTTACCATATATATATATATATATAGGGTTTGATTTTCTCATGTTGCATGAGAATTGAATTCTCATGTTGTGACTCAACTAGTGGTGAGACCCACATTTATTAAAAAAAAAATTTACACACAAATCGAAAAGTCATAACATGATAATTGAATTCTTATGCAATATGAAAAAATATTTTATATATATATATATATATATGGAGAAGAATCCGTTTATAATTTTTTTATAAATACACTATGTTCTTCCAGGAGAAAGAACACAGTATAACCTAGTATTCTCCCATACGAATGTAGTTTGTAAAAAAAAAAAATTATAAATATAATATTTCCAATGCAAGAGAGAGGGGCTTTAGGTAAATTAACAATGGCAACCGCAACAATCGAAGGGCATTTTGGTCCGAACAAAACATTTGTCTGAAGTAAAATCTGCGTTCAAGTGTCAAGCTTTTTTTTTTTTTCTTCTCTGCGACGTGCTCCCCACAGAAAATAAAAAAGTTGACAAAATAAATAAATAAATATTAAATAATAATAACAAAAAAACAGTTTCTTTTTGACTGTTGAATGAGCATTCTTCTTTGTTGTTTTGTTGTTTGTTGAGTTGTTGAGAGCAGTTCCCATCTGAAACTGAAACATCAAAATCCAATTCCTACGTTGTCCTTTGGTTTATCCTATGCTTGTGAAGCAGCAACAGCAACTATATTTGAAGTGCACCCAATTCCTCAATTGCTTCATTTCTGCTCCACAAGCTTCTTTTCAGTTATGGCAAAGCCAGGATACAAACTACGTATCCTTTTTCTATTTTTTAATTAATTTTTCTGTCTCTGGAAATAGTTTTGGTTTCCCACATTAAGATTATTGTTACTAGTAGTTGAGTTTCTATTGATATCTGGGTGAGTGGTATTGTTTCAGTTTCCATTTTTTATTTTTTTATTTTTTGTGGTTCATCTTTTTGGTTTTTCCGTTTTTGGAGGGGGCAAGCTGTGGGGTTTAGGATTTGTGCTTTGTTTGCTTTCTGGTAAAAGAAAAAGAAAAAAAAAATTGATGCAAATGTTGGAAGCTCATGAGAAAATTGAAAGTAATGGGGGAAAGTTCAAATTTTTTAGGCCTTATTTCTCCGTTTAGTGGCTGAGGAATTGTTACTGAGGTTAATGGAAACTTTCAAGTTGCAGTTTTTGATATTCGTGTTGCTTGATTTTTTTGGTTTGCTTTAGATAAGCTGAAGTATTCAGCAAGAAAAAAGATATCTTAAGGAATAGAATTTTCTGGTTAAGCCTCAAATGCTGGTTTTTTAATTTATTGGGGTCTTCGACTGTAGTTTTCTTTTCTTTTCAGTATGAGTTAGTTTGTAATCAACTCTGTGGAGTGTAGATGTTGGGTTGTTTTGATAATGTGCTTTCCTGAGCCAATGAACTGTAGAGGAATTTGTGGCACATTCAGGGAATGTGAATTGTTTAAAAGTTGGAAGGAAGGCGTGCCGCCTTTTCATTACAGGAGGGGATGATCACAATGTCAATCTATGGACGATTGGGAAACCAACTTCTTTAATGGTCAGTTTCATTGTTGCCTTTGTTTTTCTATCATTTTGGTTGCAATATGGCTACTTCAGGATCTTTAGGCAGTTAAGAAAGGTCTATTTCTTAAGTGCACTAAGTTGCCATTATGTTATTGTGATGCTTGAGACTGAAGGATTTATGGTATTGCTAGTGACTGAAGGACTTGCTTTGGGATCATATTAAATGATGTTTAGATTTGGACTTAATCTGGCATGATATATAATGATAATGCAGAAGAAGCAGGATTTTTCACTCAAACAATGCAACTAAACAAATTATTTACCAAAATTAAGAACTTTTCAAACTACTTGCCAACATACATCATTTTTTTCCTGGATGCCCCACATTTTGTGGGATTCAGGGATTGTGTGGCCATGTGGGATTGTTCCAACTGTGTTGGCGCAACGCAGTGAGATTTCATCAGCACGGTTGGCGCAATCAACACACCCGGATGCCAAAGGAGCAACATTCCAAGATGCCAAAATTGCCTTTTCACCCAAACAGCTACTTTCCTTAAGAGCCAATTGGATGACCATTAATCCAACAGACTCAGATGCCAAAACTGCTTTTTGATCACATAACCAACTTCAAAGTTGAAAATGGAATATTTGAATCAAACCAATATGAATATGCACTGAGCTGCATATGAGCTCAAACACACAAGCAGCAAAAAGTGCAAAACCTTCTTGAGAATAAACCAACCTTCAAGCCTGAAAATATAAGGACCTTGAAATCTGGAAATGCTAGGTTTAATTTCTATTAGTTTTGGACAATCCCCATAGGTTTCATGGTAGTTATCTAGCCTTGCGCTGCTACCTCTTGCCTGGTGATTCCAACACAATTATTTTCTTTATTTTGCAGTCCTTGAATAAAAAGAAGGTTGAGACTCAAATCCAAAAAAAATTCTACCATTCTTAGATTATAATAACATATTGTCTGTACTTTTTTCTTTGATTGGGTTCCATTTTGACACAGGTTTGACTTTCTTTTGATGGCAGCAGAGCCATGTGGAACTTTGAACCTAACTATGCTGTCTTACTGTAAATCTATGCAGAGCCTGTGTGGTCATACTGGTCCAGTAGAATCCGTGGCTTTTGACTCAGCAGAAGTGTTGGTTCTAGCTGGAGCATCATCAGGGGTAATAAATCTTTGGAATTTGGAAGAAGCAAAGAGTAAGTTATTAATGAGTATATTCTGAAGTCACAGGCTGTATAATATACAATGGTGTTATTTATAGAGCATTAGACTTTTAAGCTAAAGAAGTGCAATCTTGCTGATCATAAACTTAGATAATTATTTGACCTAAGAATTGATTATGATATCTACTTTTCTTGCATGAGATTATAAGGGTATCTAGGAGGACCATTGTAAGTTCCAAATAAATCTTCTTGATTGGTTGAGTGCATTTGGAAATTTATCAATATGGCCCTAATATATCTGCTATTTTTCTTGAAGTATAGAGGTTCACACTATTACTGGACACAGATCTAATTGTTCTGCTGTTGAGTTTCATCCGTTCGGTGAGTTTTGTGCATCTGGCTCCTTGGATACTAATCTAAAGATTTGGGATATCCGAAAAAAAGGATGTGTTCATACATACAAGGGTCATAGTCAGGGCATCAGCACAATCAAATTCACTCCAGATGGCCGTTGGGTTGTTTCCGGTGGATTTGATAGTGTTGTGAAGGTAATAGTATGGAGTTTGTTGTGGTGTAAATTGTTCTATGAATAAATTGTGGATCTAACTTACCAATGTACAGGTCTGGGATCTAACAGGTGGAAAGCTCTTGCATGACTTCAAGTTCCATGAAGGACACATTAGGTCCCTAGATTTTCATCCTCTTGAGTTTCTTCTGGCTACAGGTGAGTTAGTGCACCTTGGCGCAGTTTAGAGTAGTAGATGCTAGAGATTGCTTGTTTCATAATTATAATGTCATTGCTAGTGCACCAAATGAAATTTTATTAGTGTTATATAGTTGGTCAAACTCAATGAAAAACTTATGCAACATTACTATAATGCTGCATTTGTATAGGGACCTAGGAGACATGTAAGCATGTTCCAGCAAAAACTCAATTAGGAATTATCTAGAATGCATTCTGGCCCCTATAATTCTTTGCAAGCAGTCTCAAATCATGTTTGGCTAATAAGCCAAGATGCATTCTAGCATCCAGGCTGCATTTTGGGGAAAAAACAAACAAAACTTTACTTTTGCCTAGAATGCATTCTAGGAAATTTTCATTTTGCGTGTAATTTACATTACCGCCGTATTGGCTATTACATATATTTACACAAAACATAAAGCAATACTTGTATTTTAGTAATTTTACATCCAAAAGTAATCTTACTTACCCTATCCAAAAAAACTCCTTACAAAATTACTATAGGATGAACATTCCAAAGCATAAACCTCATCCTTCAAAAGGCAATTCTTTCTAAATTATTTCCTCAGCACTACATTCTACTGAAAAATAATCTTGCAGGACTTATCCAAACATGCACATAGCCACAACAACCACAATCACTATTGACAAGGAGCTGGCTTTGCTGCCACAACTATTACTATGCTTCCATTCTCTCCATTGCTGTACTATCAATGTCATTTATCAGTATCACTGCTTCTGAAATTATGTAAAATTTCATTCACATAATCCGTTCTACAGAATGTATTTGGATTTGAAATTTATACATAAATTTATGTTTGTCTTGGTTCATTGAATTATGACTTGACCCCCCAAAGGATGGAAGCTCTAATGTCAGTCAAAGTAGTTATGCTTGAGTTATTAATTAAAGTTCATAAATTGTTATTCAGCAAAAAATAAAAATTCACAAATTGTTTTGCAGGTTCAGCAGACAGAACAGTGAAATTTTGGGATTTAGAAACCTTTGAACTGATTGGTTCTACCAGACATGAGGTATCTAAAATTGCTAAATCTCTCTTGTTCTTTTTGATAGGAATCAATTATGTCCATTTATATACCATAAATTCTACTTGCATATATGCCTTTTATCAATTGGATTGCAACGCATCTAGGCCAGTTTTATATCACTACTAGCTTCCATGGAAACTCTTAGGTAACTTTTATAATGGACCATCATTCTTGAAACTTGTTATTTATTACCAGTTTTCCATCACATTGTAGTTAGTTGTGGATGATTCTTTCAATTAAAAAAAAAAATAGTTTAATGTTGGCCTAGAGTATTTCTCCATTTTCTATATTCTTCAAGGTTAATATTTTTCTATAACTTAAAATTTCTAGTGTATCTTGCCTTTTTAATCATACAGATGTATAAGATGTTAATATGTTTTGTGTTTTAATTCAAATATTGTGATGTTGCTTAGTTACCTTTGTAGCATGTTAAACTGTCCGTAGAAGTTATTACATTTTCATGAACATTTATTTCTTTCTTCTAATGTAAACGTGTACATTTTTTTCCACAAATGTAAGTATAAATTTATATAATAAAGTGAATTTAATAAGTATAAATTATTATTATTAGGTTGCAGGGGTACGCTCAATAGCTTTTCACCCTGATGGACGGACCCTATTTGCTGGACTTGAGGATAGTTTGAAGGTACAAGTTGTATGGTTCAATAATTAGATTATAATAATGAACAACTCAAACAGGATAAAGATATCATATTTATGCTCATATATTGTAGGTATTTTCATGGGAACCTGTTATATGTCATGATGCTGTTAATATGGGATGGACAACACTTGGTGATCTCTGTATCCATGACGGGAAGCTTTTGGGTTGCTCATTCTACCGAAATTCTGTTGGAGTCTGGGTTTCAGATATATCGGTAGGACTTACCATCACTAAGATTAATTATTATATTTTATTTCTTAATTTAAAACATGATGTCTGTGTTAATGTTGAGATATATATAAAACCATTAATGTCTATGTATCCATGACGCTTAAGCTTTTGGGTTGAATTGGTTCGTTACATGGTATCAAAGCTTTAGTGACCACAAGGTCACGAGTTCGATCCTCACCGCCCCCCACTTTCAAGTGGAATTAATAAAAAGCACAGAAGGTAAATCAAAAATTGGGCCTGTGCAATATTCACGCTTCAAGCCCAAAGGGCTCTTGCGTGAGAGGGTGTGTTAGAGAATAATATAAAGCCTTAAAAAGGCTCTTACCCAACACCTTAAGGTTTTGGGTTGAGATGGTTCTTTACAGTTAATTATAATATATTTAGCTCAAAAAATATGATTGTGGATCCCTACTTATGTGGCTGCTGTTATTAGCTGTATGAAGTTAATTGCTTAGTCTTAAATGCAAAGCCACTTTTTTGCAGTGCATATGCCGTAAGTGAAATTGTGGGAGGGTTTTTTGATAGCTGCAATGACGACTTGACATCCATATTAGTCTGTGAACAACATTTAATGAATTTAGAGATGCATTTACTATTTTTTATACTCAGTTAGCTATCATTCTGAGTGTCATTTTAATGTATCAGCTTATTGAGCCATATAGTGGTGGCTTGGAAACCAAGAAAAATGAAAGCACAGAGCAGAAGCTTAGTGTCCAGGGAATCCAAATGGAGAAAGTAGAGGTTGGCGTGGGACCAACTTATGGCTTGCGCAGTATGTCTCCTGACAATGAATCAAAAGAGATAAAGAATATATATATCGACTGTAAGACACTGACCTTTTTCTCTTCCCTTGATTTTAGACATGGCTTTGTTATAATTCCGAAAGAATTCAGCTTTTGAAATAAAGTTTGTACCATATATTATACCTGAACTTGAACTGATTAGTAGATAGGATGCTGCAATTGCATCAGTGAATTGTTTTGGTGAAGGATCTACTAACAATTTATTTTAAGTGACTAAATCGGAAAATTTAATTTTACTAGCAAATATGTTGTGAATCTTGACATGATGAATGCAGAAAAAGATTATATATATCTTGCCGTTTCTGTTTATTTGTAATTCTGATTACTTTCCCAATGATGTATCCAAGATAATACTTCTTTTTTTCTTGCATGTAAAGCTTCTGGAAGGAATCCTGTTGCTTTACAGAGATCAAGGTCTTATAATTCTCCAAAAGTTAATCTCCCAGAAGAATTCAAGGAAATGTTGAAGCAGAGTCCTGCAACAGGAGTTCATGCAAAACCAAATGAACAAGCACGTAGAAAGTCTTGCTTTGCACCGACCATTGTACCTCAGGACATTCCTAACAGTAAGGACTCAGCAAGATCTAGAAAAGAAACTATCACCTTTTCAAAGACAAAACCTGGGATGTTACTTAAGCCAGCTCATGTTCGGAGAGCATCTACTGGCTTATTTGATGTTGACGGGTTTTCAGCAGATAGGGATTCTGGAATTTTTTGTGATACTATAAGTAAAGCAGACAGTGAAAAATATCCTAACTTCCAAATGAAGCTTGGATCCCAGAAAGAAGTCAAAGAATCTTATGAGGACAAACATCCTATCAAGAGTGTTACAGAGAAGTTTGAAAAGACTTTAACTCCAGACAGATTTTCTGACCAAGAGAAACGTAAGTTTTTTCTGTTATGGGTCAAATGCAAATCGTTGCTGATTATATTCCCTTAATCATATTCTCGCAATTCCCTTCTTCTGGTTTATGTTTACAATTCAACAAAAAACGAGTTAACTGCCCATTATTCTCTTATCTCTTCTTAGTTATAACATGGGCTAAATTAGTGGCTGACATCACCGTCCCGAACTGAACTATATTTGGCTTCTAATTGATTGAATAACTGCTTTTCACTATGATCCCCAGCCCTATTTTTTGGTTGATGCAACATGCTACCTTAACCTTCTTGAATAAGCTAAGTTCTAATCATGTGTTTCTCATTCATTAATTATATATCTAAAATATCTCATTTGGACCTCGCTTGCCAAATCTGTGAAGATTTTACTTAAGTTCTATTTAGTGAGGTATGCATCTTATTGTACCCAAAAAACAGAGTGTTCTTGTTATTTCTGACTTCAATCTCCTTTGAAAAATAGTGAATAAACTGTTGCCCAACACTTAGCTGAGATTCTGACATGAAGCTTGCTGACATTTTTGTTATACTTTTGTAAAAAGCTGCCATGCCATGTGTAATAGGTCATTCAAATGGAAATATAATATATGGTCATTCGTGATTAAAACATTTTCATTATCTTTCAGGTGATGAATCCTCTCCTTGCTGTGAAGAGATTAGTCCGGTTAAATATCTCAATGAAGGTTTTCCATAGCTCATTAATGTAGTTTTGTACACTATGAAAGCCACTGGAAACTAAATATTTTGGATTCTGCTTTCTGCAGTTGCTGTTGTACGAGGAAGGACACGTTCTCTGGTTGAAAGGTTTGAAAGAAGGGAAAGAACTCCCATTAGTGAAGATCAAACTAATGCTACCCTCACCACAATATATGAAAAAAGGGAAAAAGTTCTGCGTGAAGATCAAACTAATGCATCCCCCATCCCCGCCACGATATCTGAGAAGAGCGAAAGAATTCCAGTAAATGAAGATCAAAACAATATGCCCCCCATTCCCAACACAATATGTGAAACTGTAAGTCTTCCAACTTCCTAGAACTAGCTTGTTAAAAGACAAGCTTTACGGAATTTCAGACACCGACATCTTCACTGTAGCTTCCAATTTTAGCTAAAAGCTTGTGATATAAGAAAGAAGCTATCCTATTGAGATAGTCTGCTAGACTTATATACATATTTGTGGCTTATGTTTTGTCCCCTAGGTATCTTGGTGGAAGGGATCTGGGTGAAAAAGAAAGGAAATTGTGCATATTAAGGAGTACAAATTAGTTAGGAAAGTCCTAGGGGTTAAGGTACACCCAAAACAAGAATTACTGTTATGAGAGGTATAAACTAAGAGGGAAGAATGGAATGGAGAGATTAGCCTTCTTTGAGATAGCTAGGAATTTATTTTCCTTATTATTTCCTGCTAGGCTAGGGCTAAGGTTTTAGGTGGATGGCACTTCTTGGATACCATGTTAAGAGGATAGGAAGAGTGTAAATGTTGAAACAAAAGTGAGGCAAAGTAGATTGACTGAAGTTGCTCAGAATAGTTGTGTTGCATATCCCAATCTCAAACCTCTGTTTATGTTGTAAATATGATTAGACAAAAGCACGTATACTCCTCACCTCGAGTGTAATACAAGGAAAAGGAGTCACTCTCTTGCCCTTCAGACGTCACTCTCTTGCCCTTCTGACTTTTCCTCTTAAACCTCCACCTTGTTACAATGTGAAGCCCAAAACTAAGTAAAACAAAACACAAAACTCAACCCATCATCTCAAGAACTTAGGCAACTAAAAAGATCCTTTTTGTAATTAGGTCCAATTGCAGATTAAGCGCTGTGTTACTGGTATCCTCTTGGTTGAAATCATAACTCATCAGAAACACCTAGATAAGAAGTAATAAAGAAACTGAACGGGCTCTATAAGTGTATATGGCATCACAATTTTAGGAAAAAGCTTTCAGATATTTTCTGTTGAACCTCTTCATGACCTGCTCCTTGTCCGTGGGAGTATGGACCGTTGAACAGTTATTACTAATACTATTTGTTTGATGTTGGTTCCCTATGGATTTTGGTGTCTCTTTTCTTCTAAGTGCATGAAATAGTAAATGTTAGACATAAAACTATTCATTTGCTTTTAACCAACAGCTTAAACTTATGAGATATTTGGTTCATGACATGTTATTAGAACTTCTATGACCATATGGTCTAGAGTTCAGTCTTTGTTGCCCTATATTTCTAAATAAAAGTTAAATTTCAGCATAAGGTAGGCTGAGCTTACATTGTCCATACTTCAAGCCTAAAGGACTTTTGCGTGAAAAGGCATGTTAGGCATAAAATCATTCATGTGCTTTCTTCCAATAGGTTAAGCTTTTGGGATAGTTAGTTCATGACAAACAAACAATGGAATATCCTCTGTGTTGAAAGAATGTCGCATTTCAAACTCAATCATGCACGCACGCTTTTTTTGATTCATGATGCAATCAATCACTTTTTTATAAATTGTTGCATTTGGTTCGTTGAACTTCTCAAATTTATCCTCTTATTTAATATTGTCAGAGAGTTGAACCTCAAGTTTCTGGAAGGGATTCAAACTCTGCAAATGAAGGGAAAATAATTGAACGTTTGATGCAAAATCATGATGTAACATTGAGTAATCTCCGTTCACGTTTGACAAAATTACAGGTAAATTGATATTAATATCATTTGCTTCGAGACTAGGGATCTATTAATTATTAGAATCATTATTCTGGACTGTATTAATTTTAGCCATGAAACTTATAACTCTGGTTATATGCTGATGTGTAAAGGTGCATCTTTTTGTTTTCTTAAAAGGAACATAGAAAGAAAATGATAAACACTGGACACTTTCGGTTCACTAACTGGTTCTAAATGTGCATTTGTAGGTAGTGCGAGATTTTTGGGAGCGCAATGATAGAAAAGGTGCCATCAGTGCTATGATAAAGCTGCCTGATCTATCTGTGCGTATTTTTTTTAAGTGACTATGTGTCACTTGTTGGCTCTTTGCTAGTTCTATATTATATGCTTCTGACTAATTATTTATGGCTTTGTTATTGCATGTATAGTCCTGAAATTAGTTTCATCTGGATGCAGGTTCAAGCTGATGTTATCAGTGTCCTTGTTGAGAAGATGGAGATTCTCACCTTAGATTTATTTTCTTGCTTACTTCCTGTGCTCAAAGGTTTGCTTGATAGCAAGATAGAAAGGTAATTCTTTATTAATATAGTGGTAGGAATATTCATGCTGGGAGTTGAAATATGTGGGACCTCATATTTGGCCTCATCTAGCATGTGGCTTCTAGTTTGTAGGCTGTGACCTCACAACAGGAGCTTGAAGTCTCATGCATGTTTTTAGTGATGGTGGCCTTTGTTGAATAATGACAAAGTGTTTAAGTGGAGACAATTACTCTGTTCTTACTGTGCAGACATGTGAAGGTATCATTGGATATGCTGTTAAAGCTTGTAGCAGTTTTTGGTCCAACAATACGTTCAACCATTTCAGCACCTCCCTCTGTCGGGGTTGATCTACATGCCGAGCAAAGGTGCCCTCCATCTTCACCTAATATGACTTTTACTGTCTCATGAAGTTTATGTGATTGAACCTAATTTATATGAAATCTTGAGAACAGGCGGGAATGCTGCAACCAATGCTTTATGCAACTGCGAAATATCCAAATGATTCTTCTGATATTAACACGGTAATCATGTAGTCTTTAGTGTTGCCATCATATATGTACATTGAAATTAATGTTGCACACTGATGGTTTTAAAATAGAAAATAAAGACAGTCCTTCCCTGTCTCTATTTCAGTATTTAGAACATGTCCTTTTTGGTAAGAATTGAATACCTTTAAAAAATAAGGTTATTTGTGTATGCAACTATATATTCCTATAGTAAAAAGGTATGTTAAAAACTTCGCATTCAATTTTGGCACATTATTCTTGTTTCCGTTAGAACTGCCTCTGATTTTAAGCGTCAATCTGATACTTAACTGTTAGAGAAGTATAAAAATCATTAATGTTAAATGAGGCTACATTAATGATTTTATACTTCTCTAATATGCCCCCTCAAACGAGAGTTCACTGGGCTTGAAGGGTGGACAATGAACAAGTCCAACTACCCATGCCTTGATAAGAACCTTGGGATACACCACCCCAAAAGCTAGCTCTAAGGGTGGGAGTGCTCAAGGCCTTATAAACTCCACATTAGTTGCTCATACAACCAATGTGGGAGTGGGACTATATATCTCAACACGCTCCCTCACACAAGAGCCCATTGGGCTTGAAGAGTGGAAGATGCAACAGGCCCAGCCTACCTGTGCTAAGAAAGTCCACAAGAGAAAGTGGGGGGCAACGAGTATCGAACCCGGGACACGAAGCTCTGATACCATGTAAAGAACCAATTCAACCCAAAAGCTTAAGCTGTTGAGAGAGGTTACATTAATGATTTTATATATCTCAACACTAAGAAATTCCACAAGACTTAATTAATTATTAATTAAATGGAGGGCGGTAAAGATCAAACTCGTGACACCGAGGTTCTGATACCATATAAAGGCTTAAGCTTTTGGGTTGAATTGGTTCTTTATACAGTATCAGAGCCTCGGTGTTATGGGTTCAATCCATACCGCCCTCATTTAATTAATAATTAATTGAGTCTTGTGGAGTTTCTTAGAACGGATAGGTGAATGTGCATTGTCCACCCTTCAAGTCCAGTGAACTCTCGTGTAAGGGGGCGTGTTAGAGAAGTATAAAAATCATTAATGTCTAATGGCTTAAGCTCTTGCGTTGAATTGGTTCTTTACATCAACAATTCTTTAAATACCATCTAAGTATCACTCTGATATTTCATTTACATCTAGATACGGCAATCTAGAGTCATGGTTTCTCTTTTCACTTGGTGTTTTTTGTTGCAGGAGGGGTGGCTTACTGGCCAAGTCTGCCCAAGAGCTAACTTTAGTTCTTCAACAATCCTAACTAAAGATGCTCTTTGATGAACTTCAGCCAACTTATGTCATGAATGAGTGAATTTGGCTTAACATGCTCGCAGCAGGATTTTGTACAAAACATGAAGCCTTCGTGTTGGGTTATTTTGATCGTGGCCAACAATTTTGTCTAGATGATTTACACTACTAGCAGTCATCATCGGCTTTGTTAATTGCAGAGAATTAAAGCAAATGAGATGTGTGTTAGATAACTGAATGGATTATTTTACCTTATCTATAGATGCTTGAAGGTGGAAGCAGGATTGGGTCTTGGTCTTTGACAGTTCTCTAGGCTTGTGTTCTTAGCACTTAGCATCAATGTGCCTATCTCCGCTATTGTTCTCATGTATTTTTTTTGTTCTTTCTGTTTATTACTGATACTGACCCCTGCATGTTTTCTCAAGTGGGGTGTGGTATACCTTAGCCACAATCTAGTGCCTAATGAGTAAATGTATCAGTTCGCTGTATTTGGAAGTCTTACAAATTTCTGTGTATGTAATGTGATATATTTGATGGCTAATGAAATGGATCTTCTTTTTTTGTTTTTTTTGTTCAAACTGCTCGAGCTTATAATTGTTGGAGATAATGAGTTCGTGAGAGATAATGATTTTGAGGTACTTGAAGTATTACACCAAAAGATATCAAATTTGGAATGCTTAGTAGTATTACCTATAACTTAGGAAATACTAGAGATAATACAAGTTATTAGGTTCTAGCCCATATAGACCTAAATAATCATATATTTAGCCACTGGGCTTGTATATGAGTATATTATTGAATTATATTATTATTATATCCAACAATAATGGGTTGGTACCTTTTGTGGCTTCAGGATTATCATGTTTAAACTGGAGTGATTGGTACCTTCGCATATGATGTTCACTGTACATTTAGATCTAAGAATGCACAATTTATTTGAATCACAGGGAAATAAATGTGGACATACCATTTACCAAAGCTGGTTTTGGATTCTCTAACAATAAAAGTAAATTTATATTACGAACAATGATCCTTGGATAGACTTTATCATGGTATACTCCTTGCAAGACTTTTATATGGACTCACATGGACCGTTAAGGAAAAAAAGTAGAATTAAGGTATTGTGTTATGACTTGTATTGGAGTTTGTTTGTGTAAATATCATTTTCCTTTATATTACTACTGTTTCAACAAGATCATCATTTTGGTAAAGTAGGTTTATTGAACACTCAAAAGTACTTGTAGCAATAAAAATGTCCATAGTTTGAATTCTCAGATTGTCACTTTAGGAAAAGGTTTTATTTTAACTGTTACCTCTGATTCAAGAAATTAATCTCACAGCTATACTTTTCAAGATATTTGTTCAAAGAATAAAACAGATAGGTAAGTGGGTGTGACTAAAGTTGCATTTTTTTATATTAATGTCAGTTCTGTTATAGCAATTAACAACTTTATATTTCAATCTATAAGCTTTTAGCAACTTAAAAAAACATGTAAGTATTATAAATTTAAAGTTAACAAAATACTTGCTTCGAAATTTCTCATAATTTTAAACATACTTGACCATAAATTGAAAGTAATTCAAGTGTTACTTTGTTTATATTGTTGACTGTTTACATCTCAGTTCAAATAATCTCTTGTGATTATTTTTTATCATTTCATTAAATTACATGGGACGATATCCGAGAACACACACACATATATATATATAGGTCAGGATCATTTTACATCAGTGTAAGTTACACTCTCAATCTTGTCCGTTAATTTCACTTATATCTAAGGGTGCTAATTTTTTAGTAATGTGAGTCATTGGATACAAGTGGATCAATGGTCAAAATTGAGTGTAAGACTTCTAACTCTTACACCGGTGTAAGAATATCTTGCCCCAATATATATATATATGGAAAAGATATTTTTATATCGGTGTAAGAGTTAAAAGACTTACACTCAATCTTGACCATTGATTCACTTGTATCCAATGATTTACATTACTAAAAAATTAAGAGCCCTTAGATATAAGTGAAATCAATGGACACAATTAAAAATATAACTTACATTGGTATAAAATTTCTAAATTGTAGGTAGACAAATTGAATAACTTTCGCATCATCAATTTCTTTTTGGGGGGTTTGAAATCTAAAAGAGAAAAAAATTGTCCTATCTTAAGATTAGAACATTACCATAAGTCTCATTAAAAACTTAAAATAATACTTACGTATGACTTATTAAATGAAGAATTACCAAAAAAAATTAGTCTTATCACTTATAAATCTCAAAAGACTTTTTTGGTAATAGCTAATTATGTATAATTTACCGTTTATTCGGTCTAGGTTGTGAAGTTTCATGGCAAAAGAGGTCAAGGGTCTCGTAATGTTTTAATATGCTTTGTATCATTTGCTATTATCATATGTATGGGTCTTTCTATTGTAGGATAATTATGACTTCGTTATTTCCTAGGAAAGCAGTTGCAAATTGCAGAGTAAAGCCAAGCAAGAAAATCAGCTTTACGCTTTATTTTGTACATATGAAAGGAAAACAGAAGAAAAGAAAAGAGAGAGAGAAAGCACCCCGGAAGCAACAATTTCCTTCACATGAACGTGTGTTTAAATACCAATCTCCATTAAATGATGGTAATTCGATTGAATATAGGAATTGAACAGGTAAGTGTGAGAATATGTATTCGATTTTTCACATTATTATTTTTGAGAGAAATTTAAAATTTTAATTATAAATCTGTCCCGAACTCTGAATTAGTATATAGAAAATTTATGGGATAATCGAAAAGATAGTCTCCCAACAAAAAAAAAACCAGTGTCTCATTCCTTAAAATGTTGGAATCGAATTACTTATCCTTTTTACTTGTTTTATTTTTTGTCTTTTTAATTAAAAAATAACTCATCAACCAAAAGAGAGCTAGATTTAAAATAAAAGGTAACCCAAAAAAGTGTATTTTTTATTTATTTTTTTTCTAACAAAAAGAACAATGAATAAGGTAAAGTGAACTGTGAATGAAATCCCAGAGTCTGCTTAGTTAATTATAGAAAATGATGGCACGAATGCTCTACGAATGTCCTTTATTTGAAATGGTACATACTACAAACTACAAAATGTAATAAAAAGGAGGAAGAACAAAACAGGGTCAATGGTGGAATGTCAATTAATAAACAAACATATGGTTAGTATAACATAAACCAATCGTGTTTTAAAGAACATAAAGAAACATACATTAACGCACCACTAGGGATAGCCTAGTGGTCTTGGGTGTGTTTAGGGGGTGTTAGGTTTGCTGTTCGATTCCATGTAATATCCAAACAAAAAAAAACATACATTAACCAATTAGCACTCGTGCATTTATGGCAAAGCTTGGCACAAAATTCGATGAGTGTATAAAATGAGATAGCTATCTCTAACGAAATAAGAAAAATATTTTTCTAAGAGAATGTTTTTTTCATGTTACATGATAAAGCTTATCTCATGTTACGTATCCATCGAAATTCCTCTCATTAGAAAATAATAGTACCTCTCTTCAATCTCCATACAAACTCTCTTTTTTTGTAAGTTCTCCAAAATCTGCTGACCAAAATTTTGAGAAAACGCTAGAGTTTATGAATGAATTGCAAGAGGTTTAGTTAAAATTGTAACGGTTTAAACTCAGTAAACTATATCTGTTATTATTTTTTCACACAATGAAATTAGTTTTAAGTGTTAAGATCCCTATAGTTAAAAAAAAGTATAGAGGATCTTGATCTGTCGAGGGACATCATCAAAAGATGAAATTGTAAGATATGGAGAAGAAGAAGCCGGTTTGGATGGTGAGTTTTCCATAAGCCTAAATCATCTAGGGCCTGTTTGGTAGGAGTGTTTTTGTGAGAATCCTGGAAAAGCTTAATAGGGATTGTAAGTAATCCATGTTTGGTGGAGGAAATAAAAAATATTCCCCTTCATTCGACAATTTCCCAGGATACGGCCCGCAGTGCAAATTAGTAACCCAAAACCCATGAACAAATACCACAAATTATGTGGTTTTTCAGGAATCTGGTTTTTTGGATAAATTTTACATAATTTTTGTTGCTCTTCTACCCTTGTTGCATCGTGGGCTATAGCTGGCAGTGTCAAATCTGATGAACAACGTGGGTTGCTCTTCTTGAGGATGACGTCGTCTGAGTTTATCAGGGAATAGCAAGCAAACCTTACCATAGACCAGAATGTATTTTTAATGAGTTTTCTTTGATTTTCTCTACTTACTGTTCAATTTTGAGCAGATCTGTAGTTAATGTTTTTGTGAATGTCGTTATGGTTCATAGAACATACACGCCAACTACAAACGAAAGCAGTTGTTGACAGAGAGAGATGGATAACTATGTTCCGGTGAAAGAGCGAGACAGATGAGAGGAAATGTAGACACCCAAGCTAATAACGACTCTGAAAATCGATTGAGAGAGAGAGATAGAGACCTGGACAAATAAACGGTAAAAAATTCAAAATTGAGGGTATTATTGTAAATTTATTACACATTCCTAGTAATATTAAACCAACAACCAAACATTGACACGAGAAAATTGATCCAATTTTTCCAGTAAAATTTTGGCCTACCAAACAACGTTTTTATCATTTTTCCGAAAAATTGTCATCCCCACCATTTTAAAGGAAATCAAGATTCCGGAATAAAAAAAAATTTCTCCTATGCCCCACCAGAGTTGTTTGCATAGTGAGACAGACAATATTGAAGTTATTAGAAGAGAAGCAACAAAAATGGGACTCCACTATTTGAAAATATTCACATGTTTCGTAACCAATAAGTTTGAAAACATTTATGTAAGATTTTTTTCTTCTTCAGATTTTTGTATACTACATGAATGTTAAACTAACTCTTATTAAAGATTAAAAAAGTTTTTTTTTAAATTTTTCTAAAAATTCATCAATTATTTAATGAATCTGGTTCGAATCATGCAAGATTATAAGGTGGCAAGATTACCAGGGCCGCCCCCCAAAATTTGGAGAATTGTTTTTTAACATTTGGTGGAGTAACCCTGGAGCGAACGAAGTAAGTGAAAAAAATAAGAAAAATATGTGAAGGAGTTTATTGAATGAAGTAAAAATGAGCTTATATTAAACGAATTTTACTTCAGCTGGGTTTTATTCCACCACTAATTTTACTTTCGCCCAATGGTTTCGTAATCAGTTGGGTTCTATTTTTGCCCCTCGATTAAGAATCCTCACTCTGCCACTTACGTGGCGTTCGGTAGAAGAAAAAAAAATTATAAGAAAAATATAATTACTAAGTATATGGTGGGAAAATGAGTTTGATAGAAAAATGAAAAAAAATTTATTTGGTAGGCCAAAATATTACCGGAAAAAATTAGGTTAAATTTTCAGGACTTCTGCTCACTATCCCAGCAAAGTGCATGTGAGTATCTCATTTCTCCACGTTTGGTTGAGGGATAACCTGAAATTTCTCCATCAAACCTGCTTCCCCAGCTATCGACATATGCGTGTAAAAAAGGGAGGTTTTCACTGTTGAAGAAGCCGTCTTAGGTGATGGTATTATTGTGAATACCGGACAAATTGAAAAGGGGATGAAAAATGTGACAAATCTACCCCTCCTCGTAATGTGTCTCGTCTTTCTCAAGGCCTCTTCTGCTTGGATGGCCCGTTCTTTTATTTAGTTTTTGCATATTGCAAAGCATGAAGATCATCTTCGAATTTCTCTGCCTGAATTTTCAGTTCTTTCTCCAAAGAATTGACTTGATTTTCCAGTTCTGTGATGCAGACCAAATATGCTGAAAATTCATCTTCCTGCATTTTTAGTTTTTCTTCTAATCTCTCCACTTGTGATTCAAGTTGTTGTACTGCAACTAAAGAAGTTGAATGTTCATTTTGTAACATGATGTGATGTGCTTCATCTTGCTTTAATCTCAAAGAGATATCCACGTTTTCCTTCTTAAGAAGATCATACTCCAAAGTGAGCTCTTTTATATGCTGGCTTAGCTCTTCACATTGCCTGTAGTAATTGTCTATTTCAACATTCTGGTCAGCAATTTTCTGCTGCAAGAGATCTAATTCTTTGGCATTACCATGATCTTTAGTAAGCGTCAACAGTTTTAATTGAATGGGAGTACGATGTGGAGACAGGACAAAGAAAGTCTGAAAACAAGTTAATGGAATCTTCTTTGCAAATGTCGAAGAAACATGCTCGAAAATGTATGTTAACATTTCAAAATTTCATAAAAAAGGTTACTTTCGTAATTTCCACTTTTTCCCCATCAATTTTTTATTTTCAACCAAACATACATCAGGATTTTTAACCCAATTTTCCCATTAATATTTTGCGGTACCAAACAACTTTTTTTAAACTTTCCTACCAAACTTACTTTCCTTCGTTTTTCCTATCAATTACATTTCCCTAGTAAAGAAAAATTTCTCCTGAACCAAACACTACCTTAAGTAAATAAAAATAAGACTCTCTCTCTTGAGCTTTCTTTTGGCACATTTTTTGAGGATGAATATTTGTGTCCATTGCTTTTTTTTATACTTTTTGGTTAGATAGGGTAATGAGAATATCACCTTCTGTGTAGTATTCTTAAGTGATAAAATTTTTCAATTTTACACAAACTGAGATTGCTATAAAAATCCGAATGATGAGCAAATTTTTTAAAACTTCCTACCAAATATGATCAACTAGAAAACTCATCTCAACTTTCCTAGTCATCCTAAAAGAAACCTCCTAGCAAACACCCCTTAAAGAAATGTTGAGGTTAAACTTGTCAAATACATAAGATAAATTATTATTTTTTCTAAATAGACAGAAATTAAAAATCTCAAAAAATATTCTGTTATGTTAGAGGAAGAAAAATTATTTTTTTAGACATGTTCTTCCATAAATACAAATATGAACTTTAAAAGTTGGAGGGATTAAATAGATTTTGATTGAATTTATCTTTACGAGAGAAGTTTTATTCCATTAAAGTAATCGTTTATAACTGAAATAGTGTTTTGTAATTGATTAAACATAACAAATATATATATATATATATATATATATATATATATATATATATAAGAAAAACATTTCTCAAGCTACTGGAGATATATTTATTTTCAGTTATCCAAAACTACGTCGTTTTGTTTATTTATTTCCTTATATTAATTGATTCACCTTTGAATAATTATGATTCTATTTTTCTCTCTCTTCCTTTATCACCATTGATCCATCTTTGTACGGTTATGATTTAGTGACCGGAGATAAATTTATCTTAAGCATCCTAAGAAACGATAAGCCACATATAGGCTTATCGTTTCTTAAGTTGTTTGAGATAACTTTATCTCTGGCTACTAAATCATAATCATATAGGGTCCTTTTTTTTTGGTACATCAAACATGGTCCTTTTGTTTCTTCATGCTTCTGATACCCATATTGCTGCAAGTTGCCCTCTTCGTTAGTGAGAACAAAGCTGGAAGTGCAACGTTGGCATACTAGCAAAGTTTGCTGGTAAGTTCACTGAGAAGTCCAAGGTTGTTTGGTTAGCCAGGGCTCAGGTGGCTGTTGCTGCTGTGCAACGTTGACCAAGGTAACTTGCAAAGCTTTGACGGAGGGAGCAATGGTAGGTTTTGGAACTAGATCTTTGCGAACACAACTTCACCAATAATACAAAGCAGAGGGTTAATCTCGTCCACTTAGTCGTTGTTTATTTCTTACTTCCCCGGGCAAGCTATTTTTCAAAGTAAACCATGGAGTTTGAAAGCTGGTGTCCGTACTTCACTTTGCACACAATACACAAATCCATGAAAACAATTTGACGGGAAACTTTTTACTTTTTGGCCAACCAAACGTGGATTTCATGTTTTCCCTACCATACTTTCCAGGGTATTCATAAATAATCTGCGTACCAAACACTACCTTAGAGTAATCATGATCAAAATCCTTTATATTATTACTTTATTAGACTAGTCTTATTAATTATGCTTAATTGTATCAAGGAACCCACACATGCTATGATTGATTCTCTTATGTGAAAAGATCGTGGTCATATTATTTGATCATAATTACTCATTGATGATAATATAAAAGAGAGAGAAAAGTATAAAATTGTTAAATGAATGACTGTGATCAAATAACATTACACATAACCACTTTTTCATATAAGATGATCCTAATCCCACATGCTACAAGCACTGCTTTATTAGATCCAACATACAAAGGTATTAAGTGAGAGGGTGGAAGTTTTCTTTCTCCATTTAATTTTTACATAAATAGTTAATATTAATTTTTTATTTAATTAGTATTATATTTGTGAGTGTAAGAACTCGCACCGTTAATTAAAGTATTTAATTAATTAATTATGCAAAATTAGAAAATAATTCCATAATTGACCCTAATAATTATTTATGAGGCTTAATTATTATAATAAGTGGGTTAGAATGCTGAAAGTCGCTTTTCGGAAGAAAAGTGCAGATACCGATTCTGCTAGTCAGTATAAATGCGTACCGAAAAAGTATGCCGGAAAATTAAAGTAATTGCATGATAATTACTAGAATAATATGTAAGACTTGTAAAACGAGTTTCAAGTCCAAATAATGAGAACTGGTGCTAGAAACCGGTACTGGCTCTGAAAAGCGCGTACCGGAAAGATGCTCAGAAAAATATAATAAAAATATAATACTTCTTGGAAAAATGTGTAGTTTCAGAATCCAAAGTTTGGGATTCAAATGTTAAGCATAGCAATTAAAGTTAATACTGTGCGTTTTAATGAGTTTTGGCTATTTATACCCTTTGTAAGGGCACAAAGCCCTAGAAAATAGATTTGCTACGTGGCTTTTCTTGGAGGCTGACCAGAAATAGTGTTCTTAGGCTTCCTTCTTCATTTATTGAGCAAGCATTCACCTTTGATGCTTGTTCTTCCATTTAAACACTTGGTGAGGGTGAGGGTTGGCCTTGGGACTGCATTGTTGACCTTTTTCAGAGTTAGAGAACATGTGTGGGGAAGTTTTGGTTCTGACTTAGTGGTTTGGGGTTGTGAAAAGCTTGGTTTTGGTTTTTGGAGGTCCAAGTGATGACCTTTTGTGTTAAAGAACCAACCTTTGTGAAGCCATTTTCGTGCATCCTCTTGTGACAATAGCTTGAGACTGATTGTGAGCTCCAAAGGGCAATCTTTCCTTCTGTTTTGAGCTGGGGTATGTGTACCAACCTTTAACTTGAGTTTAAATGCTTAAAAATGGTACCTTGATGCATCTAAGGACTAAAAGATGATAACTTGTGGTTGGGTATGTTGAACACGCCTAGAAATGCATGATTAGGTGTTTAAAATCGGTAAAAAGGGAACCTTTAAGGGATATCTTAACGAAAATGCAGAAACTGCATTCTGTCGTGAAATATCCGGATATCTGCCCGTGGAATATCCGGATATTGGATATCCGGATATGGGGTTTTGGGATATCTGGATATTGGATATCCGGATGTGAATCTGTATATCCAGATATTGCATATCCGGATATGGACAGTGAGATATCCGGATATTGCATATCCGGATATGGTCCCGAGGAATATCCGGATATTCTAGGATTTCGTGGAACGGTAGCTGTGATGTGTGTACAGTAGGCTATTGGGGGTTTGTGGACCCTAGATTGATGAAGTTGAACTTCTGTAATTAGTGGACTAAGCCAGAATCATGTGATTAAGGGTTTGTGGCTTTGTTAGAAGCTTTAAGACATTAAAACGTAATGAAAAGACGTTGTCTTTAATTTGTATGCATGTGGTACATGTTTATTGATTTATATTTGGTCCATATCAGATTGTGATCTGCTGTGATTGGACTTTGAGCTTGTGGCATTGGATAGCTAGCTTAGAGGTAAGCTTTCGTGTCCTCGATTTAGTCATGTTGTGGTTCCACCATGTCCCATGGGGGTATGGTATATGCATGTTGTGTTACATGCTTTTGATGTTTTGGAAATGCTGTTGAGCTGTTATATGTTAGTGCCTTGTTGATATGCATGGAGGTGTTCCACCTATACGGTAAGCCTGAGTATGTAGAACATACAATAGGGTGAGACTGTGGGTGTAAGAACCCGCACCGTTAATTAAGGTATTTACTTAATTAATTATGCAAAATTAGGAAATGATTTCATAATTGACCCTAATAATTATTAAGAGGCTTTAATAATTATGGTAAGTGATTAAGAATGCTGAAAGTCGCTTTTCAGAAGAAAAGTGCACATACCGGTTCTGCTAGTCGGTATAAATGCGTACCAAAAAAGTATCCCGGAAAATTAAAGTAAGTGCATGGTAATTACTAGGATAATATGTAGGACTTGTAAAACGAGTTTCAAGTCCAAATAATGAGAACTGGTGCTAGAAACCGGTACTGGCTTTGAAAAGCGTGTACCGGAAAGGTGCTCAGAAAAATATAATAAAATATGATAATTCTTAGAAAATTATGTAGTTTCATAATTCAAAGTTTGGGATTAAAATGCTAAGCGTAGCAATTAAAGTTAATACTGTGTGCTTAGTGAGTTTTGGCTATAAATACTCTCATTATGGGCACAAAACCCTAGGATCAGATTTCTATACGTGAGTTTGGGGCTGACCATCTGCTGGTTACTGTTCCATTGGCTTTCCCTTCCATTTCTTGAGCCAAGTTGTGATCTTTCTTGATTTTCTTCACATTTCCTCCTTGTAAACACTTGTGGGTGGCTTGGTGAGGGTGAGAGATAGCTTGTCTTGGTGTTTCAGCTACTGTGTTTGAGGGGAGTGGGCTGAGTTGGTGAGCTTGAGTTGGTTGAGCCTTTGTTAAGGCATTTTGAGCTACAAAGTATCACCGTTGGGGAAGAAAGAACTCATCTTGTTGAGCCATTTTCGTTTTCCTTGGAAGTCAGAGGTGTTGGAGCTGTTGGTGAGCTCCAAAAGCATCTCCATTCTGAGTTTTGAGCCTTGGTATGTTGTACCAACCTTTAACTTGAGTTTTAAGGCTTAAAAATGGTATCTTGATGCATCTAATGACTAAAAGATGATAACTTGTTGTTGGGTAATGTTGAACACGCCTAGAAATGCATGATTAGGTGTTTAAAATCGGTAAAAAGGGAACCTTTAAGGTATATCTTCACGAAAATGTAGAAACTGCATTCTGTCGTGAAATATCCGGATATCTGCCCGTGAAATATCCGGATATTGGATATCCGGATATGGGGTTTTGAGATATCTGGATATTGGATATCCGGATGTGAATCTGTATATCCGGATATTGCATATCCGGATATGGACAGTGAGATATCCGGATATTGCATATCCGGATATGGTCCCGAGGAATATCCGGATATTCTAGGATTTCGTGGAACGGTAGCTGTGATGTGTGTACAGTAGGCTATTGGGGGTTTGTGGACCCTAGATTGATGAAGTTGAACTTCTGTAATTAGTGGACTAAGCCAGAATCATGTGATTAAGGGTTTGTGGCTTTGTTAGAAGCTTTAAGACATTAAAACGTAATGAAAAGACGTTGTCTTTAATTTGTATGCATGTGGTACATGTTTATTGATTTATATTTGGTCCATATCAGATTGTGATCTGCTGTGATTGGACTTTGAGCTTGTGGCATTGGATAGCTAGCTTAGAGGTAAGCTTTCGTGTCCTCGATTTAGTCATGTTGTGGTTCCACCATGTCCCATGGGGGTATGGTATATGCATGTTGTGTTACATGCTTTTGATGTTTTGGAAATGCTGTTGAGCTGTTATATGTTAGTGCCTTGTTGATATGCATGGAGGTGTTCCACCTATACGGTAAGCCTGAGTATGTAGAACATACAATAGGGTGAGACTGTGGGTGTAAGAACCCGCACCGTTAATTAAGGTATTTACTTAATTAATTATGCAAAATTAGGAAATGATTTCATAATTGACCCTAATAATTATTAAGAGGCTTTAATAATTATGGTAAGTGATTAAGAATGCTGAAAGTCGCTTTTCAGAAGAAAAGTGCACATACCGGTTCTGCTAGTCGGTATAAATGCGTACCAAAAAAGTATCCCGGAAAATTAAAGTAAGTGCATGGTAATTACTAGGATAATATGTAGGACTTGTAAAACGAGTTTCAAGTCCAAATAATGAGAACTGGTGCTAGAAACCGGTACTGGCTTTGAAAAGCGTGTACCGGAAAGGTGCTCAGAAAAATATAATAAAATATGATAATTCTTAGAAAATTATGTAGTTTCATAATTCAAAGTTTGGGATTAAAATGCTAAGCGTAGCAATTAAAGTTAATACTGTGTGCTTAGTGAGTTTTGGCTATAAATACTCTCATTATGGGCACAAAACCCTAGGATCAGATTTCTATACGTGAGTTTGGGGCTGACCATCTGCTGGTTACTGTTCCATTGGCTTTCCCTTCCATTTCTTGAGCCAAGTTGTGATCTTTCTTGATTTTCTTCACATTTCCTCCTTGTAAACACTTGTGGGTGGCTTGGTGAGGGTGAGAGATAGCTTGTCTTGGTGTTTCAGCTACTGTGTTTGAGGGGAGTGGGCTGAGTTGGTGAGCTTGAGTTGGTTGAGCCTTTGTTAAGGCATTTTGAGCTACAAAGTATCACCGTTGGGGAAGAAAGAACTCATCTTGTTGAGCCATTTTCGTTTTCCTTGGAAGTCAGAGGTGTTGGAGCTGTTGGTGAGCTCCAAAAGCATCTCCATTCTGAGTTTTGAGCCTTGGTATGTTGTACCAACCTTTAACTTGAGTTTTAAGGCTTAAAAATGGTATCTTGATGCATCTAATGACTAAAAGATGATAACTTGTTGTTGGGTAATGTTGAACACGCCTAGAAATGCATGATTAGGTGTTTAAAATCGGTAAAAAGGGAACCTTTAAGGTATATCTTCACGAAAATGTAGAAACTGCATTCTGTCGTGAAATATCCGGATATCTGCCCGTGAAATATCCGGATATTGGATATCCGGATATGGGGTTTTGAGATATCTGGATATTGGATATCCGGATGTGAATCTGTATATCCGGATATTGCATATCCGGATATGGACAGTGAGATATCCGGATATTGCATATCCGGATATGGTCCCGAGGAATATCCGGATATTCTAGGATTTCGTGGAACAGTAGCTGTGATGTGTGTACAGTAGGCTATTGGGGGTTTGTGGACCCTAGATTGATGAAGTTGAACTTCTGTAATTAGTGGACTAAGCCAGAATCATGTGATTAAGGGTTTGTGGCTTTGTTAGAAGCTTTAAGACATTAAAACGTAATGAAAAGGCGTTGTCTTTAATTTGTATGCATGTGGTACATGTTTATTGATTTATATTTGGTCCATATTAGATTGTGATCTGCTGTGATTGGACTTTGAGCTTGTGGCATTGAATAGCTAGCTTAGAGGTAAGCTTTCATGTCCTCGGTTTAGCCATGTTGTGGTTCCACCATGTCCCATGGGGAGATGGTATATGCATGTTGTGTTACATGCTTTTGATGTTTTGGAAATGCTGTTGAGCTATTGTATGTTAGTGCCTTGTTGATATGCATGGAGGTGTTCCACCTATACGGTAAGCCTGAGTATGTAGAACATTCAAGAGGGTGAGGCTGTGGGTAAGGTGCAAGCGGTGTTCCTTGTACTACATGTAGGGAATAGACGTATTCTTACATTTCTCTAGCCAGTAGATAGTGATTACACACATGCCATAGATATCTGTTGCACTACATAGTTTTGGAACTGATAATTATATAAATGCTTTTTGAACTTATATTGCACATGTAAGTGAGCTTGGGGTGGAAGATCCTTGAGGACCCCTTGTCTTACTGAGATTTCTTGTTTAGAGATCTCACCCCACGTTTGGGGAATGCTTATTTCAGGGTCAGGTAATGTTAAGACCTCAGGCGGCAGGAGGCCGGAGCTGAGTTAGAGTGCTGTTATATTATGCTGCCATGATTGGATGCCGGATATGCATGCTGCTTATGCTTATAGTTTCAATTTTTGTTTTTGGAGTTTTATGTTGAGACTGGTTGTTTACTATGTTTAATTGGTGAGCATGGGGATTGTCCATGACACATAGTATTGTTATGTCTTGATTATGTCTTGAGTCTTTTGGAGTTGTATTAATGTATCAGGATATTGTCCGGATTACGAGTTGTAATACCGTGATGTAGATACACACTTTATTTATATATTGAGGTATTTCAGTAGATGTCTTATTGCAATTTACACACAGGCGATATTTTATGAAATTGATTAAATAATCAAGTTTGTAATTGATAATGATGTCATAATTGAAAAGAAAAAAGAATATTCCGCATTTTTAATTAAGCACCGCTTAATACGATGTAATGTTAATATTCCGAGTATACACGAGGTGTTACATTTTATGGTATCAGAGCAACGGTTCAAGGAAAAAGCCTGTATGTATTGCAATGATTAGGATGTTTGGTTGTGTCTGTTTTGTGTGTTTGCTCCGTCGAGTATTATTATGATAATGCATATGTGACCACATTAAGTGGGCCTGATCAACTCATAATTTGTGTAACTTGTGCAGAATCATGGTAAGTCCCGGGAGAAACCGCGAGACTTCGGAGGATCGGCCCGATCCTGTCCTGGCTGCATTGGCTGAGATGCAGCCGGCCCGACAAGCCGACCAGGAGGCCATGAGAATGGAAAACCAGGCCATGCTGGACGCCGTCAGAGAGGCGAACAGGAAGGCCACTGAGGACGTGTTGGAGGCCAACCGTCTGGCGAACATAACGATGTTTAGAGTCATGTTGGAGGAGATGAGGAATGGCCCTGATGTTGGTCATGTTCCTCCGCCACCACCTCCACCGCCACCACCACCACCTCCACCCAGTCTGCAGGATGACTCTCAGAGTCAGATGGGAGATGGCAGTCACCTTACGGGGGCCATGCAGACCGTCCCTGTTTTTGTTGAGGAGCGAGATGAGATCGACCGCCGGCTGAATGCTTTCCGTAAGCATAAGCCACCTGCCTTTGATGGATCCTTTGATCCTGTTGCTGCGGCGCATTGGCTACAGGCGTTGGACAAGATATTTCGGGTCATGCAGTGCACAGATCCGCAGAAGTTGATGTTCGCTACTTACATGCTGGAGGGTGATGCCCATCAGTGGTGGACAAACCTTTCTCATGTCTACGAGATGCAGGGTCATGTGATGACTTGGCCTATGTTTGAGGATTTCTTCTTGGGTCAGTACTTTCCGTATGACGCTCAGGAGAGGCAGCAGGGAGAGTTCGACAGATTGGTTCAGGGCTCGTTGTCTGTGGACGAGTACCTGGCCAAGTTCAACCAGTTGGTGAAGTTTGCACACTTCAGGATGGCGAGGCCTACTCCTACATTTCTGGCTGCTAAGTTCCGCAGGGGACTTAGTGAGGATATTGCTGGTTACCTAGCTGGTTCTGCTTCTAGAGATTTTGGGACACTGGTTCAGCAGTGTCATGATATTGAAGATTACTACAGCTCGAGTAAGGCCAAGAAGGCCAAGGTTGCTGAGGCGACGAAGGTTGCAGCTGGTAGTTCCACTTCTTGGCGAGACAAGAAGTTTGGGAACAAGGGCAAGGGTAAACAGTTGGCAGCTCGGCAGGCGCCGAGTCAGTTCAAGAGGACTTCTGCTCATGGGAGCGCAGCGAGACCTCCTGCTCCCAGGTGTTCGGGATGCGGGAAGACTCATTTTGGGTCGTGCTCTACCGGCCAGTTGATTTGCTTTCAGTATGGCAAGGAGGGCCATTTCTCCAGAGACTGTCCATCGGCGACGGCGAGGGCTACTGCAGTGCAGGCAGTGCCACTTCAGTTGGTTCCCCTTCCACCTAATTTGGCACCGGCAGTGCCACCATCTTCTGGGAGAGTTTATACTCTGGATCGTCAGCAGTCGGATCGAGCTCCAAACCTTGTCAGAGGTACTGTTACGATAGGTACATCAGTTGTTGATGTTTTGTTTGACTCTGGGGCTACGCATTCTTTTGTTGCTACCCCGATTGCTGTGGGGCTTGAGTTGCCCATGTCTGTGCTTTCTCCACCGCTGCGGGTGACTACCGCCACCGGAGAAAGATGTGATGCTACCACTGTTCATCGCGATGTGGCGTTTCAGTGGGATGGCCGTGAGTTCTCGGTGGATCTGATAGGATTGCTGATGGCCAACTTGGAGGTTATCCTGGGCATGGATTGGTTGTCCAGGAATTGTGTGATGATTGACTGTTGTGCCAAGCGTGTAGTGCTGTCTCCGTGTGATTCCACAGTCAGTTCCTCGCCGTACATTTCGTTGCTGCAGGCTAGGAGAGCCTTGAGAGCAGGGGCATTTGGTTATGTCATGTTGGGAGGTTTGGTGAGTGGTACACAGGAGGATATCACTGCATTCCTGTGGTGAGGGAATTCCTCGAGGTGTTTCCTGAGGAGATTCCTGAGTTTCCGCCACAGAGGGAGATAGAGTTCTCCATAGATCTGTTGCTTGGTGTGGGGCCGATTTCTTTAGCTCCATACCGAATGTCGCCACTGGAGTTGGCAGAGCTGAAGAAGCATATTGAGGATCTTTCAGCGAAAGATTTTATTAGACCGAGTGTGTCTCCTTGGGGAGCACCAGTTATCTTTGTGAAGAAGAAGGACGGGACAATGCGATTGTGCACCGACTACAGGCAGCTAAACAAGGTGACAATCAAGAACAAGTATCCCCTTCCTCGGATTGATGATCTGTTGGATCAGCTCAGGGGTGCTTGTGTGTATTCCAAGATTGATCTCCGGTCCAGATACCATCAGATTTGGGTGAAGCCGGAGGATGTTCCGAAGATCGCATTTCGCTCGAGATACGGTCATTTTGAGTACTTGGTGATTCCGTTCGGTCTCACCAATGCACCCGCTGTGTTCATGGATTACATGAACTGGATTTTCCAGCCGTACTTGGATCAGTTTGTGATCGTCTTCATTGACGACATTTTGATTTACTCCAAGACGGAGGAAGAGCATGTGGAGCATTTGAGAACTGTTCTGCAAGTGCTGAAGGAGAAGAAGCTGTATGCGAAGCCTTCCAAATGTGAGTTTTGGCTCAAGTCTGTGAAGTTTCTTGGGCATGTTATTTCTGCTGAGGGAGTTGCAGTGGATCCGAACAAGATTGAGGCCGTGCTGGATTGGGATAGACCCAAGACAATTACGGAAGTGAGGAGCTTTCTGGGTTTGGCAGATTACTATCGGAGGTTCATCAAGGGATTCTTCACCATGGTTTTTCCATTGACTCGCCTTACTAGGAAGGAGACTCCATTTGTGTGGACTCACGAGTGTGAGGTCTGTTTTCAGGAGTTGAAGGAGAGACTGACTACTGCTCCTGTGTTGGTCATTCCTGATCCTGCGCTTGAGATTGAGCTTTACACCGATGTCTCCGGGAAGGGGCTAGGTTGTGTGTTGATGCAGTTGGGCAAAGTGATTGCCTATGCTTCGAGGCAGTTAAAACCTCATGAGGAGAACTACCCTACTCATGACTTGGAGTTGGCTGCTATTGTTTTTGCTTTCAAGATTTGGAGGCATTATCTTTTTGGTTTGGGGTTTGTGGTGTTCAGTGACCACAAGAGTTTGAAGTACCTGTTCGACCAGAATGAGTTGAACATGAGGCAGAGGAGATGGATGAAGTTCATAAAGGACTACGACTTCGAGCTAAGGTATCATCCTGGCAAGGCCAATGTGGTAGCTGATGCTTTGAGTCGGAAATCCAGTAGCTCATCCAGTTTGTTACTTGGTAACTTTGATGTGGTTGAGAAGTTCCGAAACTTGGCAGTGACCGCTCCGTGTGAGAGTGTACTTCTCGAGTTTGAAGCAGCAGATGTTGTGAACGAGCTATTAGAAAAGATCAAAGAGGCACAAGTTCAGAGAGAGTGTCTGGATTATGTGAAGAACCAAGACGGTGTGTCTTGGAATGAGGATGGATTGCTTTTGTTTCAGCAGAGGATTGTAGTTCCTCGAGGTCCGTTGACAGAAGAGGTTATGGCAGAAGGCCATAAGGGTCAGTTTTCTATCCACCCTGGTGCTACTAAGATGTATCAAGACCTGAAGAAGAACTTCTGGTGGCTGGGCATGAAGAAAGATGTTGCTATCTTTGTGTCCAAGTGTTTGGTTTTCCAGAAGGTGAAGATTGAACATCAGAGACCGTCTGGTGAACTTCAACCTCTTGAAGTACCACAGTGGAAGTGGGAAGGTATTTCCATGGACTTCGTGGTGGGATTGCCGAAGACTCAGGCGGGTTGTGACTCTATTTGGGTCATTGTGGACAGACTGACGAAGTCTGCCTATTTTCTTCCAGTGAAGGTGAGCTTCACTATAGAGCAGTTGGCCAAGCTTTATGTTCACAAGATTGTGAGGCTTCACGGGGTGCCCGAGAGTATCATTAGTGATAGGGACCCGAAGTTCACATCTCGGTTCTGGGAGGCGCTGCATGAGGCTTTTGGTACGCAGTTGAGATTGAGTACCGCCTATCACCCTCAGACTGATGGACAGACTGAGAGGACCATCCAGACCTTGGAGGACATGTTGCGAGCTTGCACGTTGGAGCAGGGCTCGGCATGGGATAGGTACCTTCCGTTGGTTGAGTTTTCTTACAACAACAGCTTTCATGCTAGCCTGGGCATGGCGCCCTACGAAGCACTGTATAGTAGGAGGTATCAGACTCCTACTTGTTGGTCTGAGGTTGGGGACAAGGAGCTTTTTGGCTTGGACTTTATCCAAGATACCACCTTGCAGATCCAGATGATCCGTGAAAAGTTGAAGCAGGCGCAGAATCGCCAGAAGAGCTATTATGATGTCAAGCATCGTCCGCTGGAGTTCAGTGAGGGTGAGCACGTCTTTGTGAGACTTTCACCTGTCACCGGTGTTGGACGGGCACTCGGAGTGAGGAAGCTGAGCCCGCGATATATTGGGCCATACCAGATCCTTGGTAGAGTAGGACCTGTTGCCTACCGGCTTGCCTTGCCTCCGAACCTGGCTAACATCCACGACGTGTTTCACGTGTCTCAGCTTCGGAAGTACATATCAGATCCTTCGCACGTGGTGCAACCGGATGATGTGGAGGTTCGGGAGAACCTGAAGACTCCCGTCGAACCACTCAGGATTCTCGATCGTGGCGAAAAGCAGCTGAGGAGCAAGATCATTCCAATGGTCAAGGTGCAGTGGACCGGAAGAACTCCTGAGGAGTGTACTTGGGAGCGTGAAGACGAGCTTCTCCGGCAGTACCCCGAGTTTTGACCAGGTATGTTTCTGATTTTGAGGTCAAAATCCTAAAAAGGTGGGGTGAATGTAAGAACTCGCACCGTTAATTAAGGTATTTAATTAATTAATTATGCAAAATTAGGAAATAATTCCATAATTGATCCTAATAATTATTTATGAGGCTTAATTATTATAATAAGTGGGTTAGAATGCTGAAAGTCGCTTTTCGGAAGAAAAGTGCAGATACCGGTTCTGCTAGTCGGTATAAATGCGTACCGAAAAAGTATCCCGGAAAATTAAAGTAAGTGCATGATAATTACTAGAATAATATGTAAGACTTGTAAAACGAGTTTCAAGTCCAAATAATGAGAACTGGTGCTAGAAATCGGTACTGGCTCTGAAAAGCGCGTACCGAAAAGGTGTTCAGAAAAATATAATAAAAATATGATAATTCTTGGAAAAATATGTAGTTTCAGAATTCAAAGTTTGGGATTAAAATGCTAAGCGTAGAAATTAAAGTTAATACTGTGTGTTTTAATGAGTTTTGGCTATTTATACCCTTTGTAAGGGCACAAAGCCCTAGAAAACAGATTTGCTACGTGTCTTTTCTTGGAGGCTGACCAGAAATAGTGTTCTTAGGCTTCCTTCTCCATTTCTTGAGCAAGCATTCACATTTGATGCTTGTTCTTCTATTTAAACACTTGGTGAGGGTGAGGGTTGGCCTTGGGACTGCATTGTTGGCCTTTTTCTGAGTTAGAGAACCTGTGTGGGGAAGTTTTGGTTCTGACTTGGTGGTTTGGGGTTGTGAAAAGCTTGGTTTTGGTTTTTGGAGGTCCAAGTGGTGACCTTTTGTGTTAAAGAACCAACCTTTGTGAAGCCATTTTCGTGCATCCTCTTGTGACAGTAGCTTGAGACTAATTGTGAGCTCCAAAGGGCAACCTTTCCTTCTGTTTTGAGCTGGGGTATGTGTACCAACCTTTAACTTGAGTTTAAATGCTTAAAAATGGTACCTTGATGCATCTAATGACTAAAAAATGATAACTTGTGGTTGGGTATGTTGAACACGCCTAGAAATGCATGATTAGGTGTTTAAAATCGGTAAAAAGGGAACCTTTAAAGGATATCTTCACGAAAATGCAGAAACTGCATTCTGTCGTGAAATATCCGGATATCTGCCCGTGGAATATCCGGATATTGGATATCGGGATATGATATCCGGATATGTGATATCCGGATATGGGGTTTTGGGATATCTGGATATTGGATATCCAGATATGTGAATCTGCATATCCGGATATGGACAGTGAGATATCCGGATATTGCTTATCCGGATATGGTCCCGAGGAATATCCGGATATTCTGGGATTTCGTGGAACAGTAGTTGTGCTGTGTGTACAGTAGGCTATTGGGGGTTTGTGGACCCTAGATTGATGAAGTTGAACTTCTGTAATTAGTGGACTAAGCCAGAATCATGTGATTAAGGGTTTGTGGCTTTGTTAGAAGCTTTAAGACATTAAAACGTAATGAAAAGACGTTGTCTTTAATTTGTATGCATGTGGTACATGTTTATTGATTTATATTTGGTCCATATCAGATTGTGATCTGCTGTGATTGGACTGCTTGTGGGATTGGATAGCTAGCTTAGAGGTAAGCTTTCGTGTCCTCGGTTTAGCCATGTTGTCGTTCCACCATGTCCCATGGGGGTATGATATATGCATGCTGTGTTACATGCTTTTGATGTTTTGGAAATGCTGTTGAGCTGTTATATGTTAGTGCCTTGTTGATATGCATGGAGGTGTTCCACCTATACGGTAAGCCTGAGTATGTAGAACATACAATGGGGTGATACTGTGGGTGAGGTGCAAGCGGTGTTCCTTGTACTACATGTAGGGAATAGACGTATTCTTACATTTCTCTGGCCAGTAGATAGTGATTACACACATGCCATAGATATCTGTTGCACTACATAGTTTTGGAACTGATAATGATATTACTGCTTTTAGAACTTATATTGCACATGTAAGTGAGCTTGGGGTGGAAGATCCTTGAGGACCCCTTGCCTTACTGAGATTTCTTGTTTAGAGATCTCACCCCACGTTTGGGGAATGCTTATTTCAGGGTCAGGTAATGTTGAGACCTCAGGCGGCAGGAGGCCGGAGCTGAGTTAGATTGCTGTTATATTATGCTGCCATGTTTGGATGCTGGATATGCATGCTGCTTATATGCTTATAGCTTCAGTTTATGTTTATGGAGTTTTATGTTGACACTGGTTGTTTACTATGTTTATTTGGTGAGCATGGGGATTGTCCATGACACATAGTATTGTTATGTCTTGATTATGTCTTGAGTCTTTTGGAGTTGTATTAATGTATCAGGATATTGTCTGGATTACGAGATGTAATACCGTGATTTAGATACACACTTTATTTATATATTGAGGTATTTCAGTAGATGTCTTATTACAATTTATATACAGGCGATATTTTATGAAATTGATTAAGTAATCAAGTTGGTAATTGATAATGACGTCATAATTGAAAAGAAAAAGAATATTCCGCATTTTTAATTAAGCACCGCTCAATACGATGTAATGTTAATATTCCGAGTATACACGGGGTGTTACAGTGAGCATATGAAGTTCTTCCCCATAAATTTATCTTATTTGATATGTATTGATAATTGGATTTCATATATACATTTGAATCTTTAAACTGATTATAAATGAACATCTAAATTCTATCCTTATTTGTTTGTTTACATTTTTTTGTTTACTTGTTTTTTTTTTTTTTTTTACCTTTACAACTTTAAGATAACATAGCATTCCGAACCTAGCCAAAGGAAATACTTAAAAGGGGCAGAGGATATATTTTTTTTAATTGGAAAAAAATAATTTTTGGGAATATATTGAGAATTTTTTTTCCTGGATAAATTATTAAAAGGTGTTTGGTAGGTCATAATTTTTTCGAGAATATTGGATTAATTTTACTGATGCCATGTTTGGTTGGGGAGAAAATATTACTGGAAATCTGAACCGAAATTACAGAATTATCCTAATATCTTTTTGTCTCATTTTACTTTGCCTTCATTTTAGCTTTGCTTTCTCTCTCTCACCAATTCCCTGAGTAAAGGAGAGACTTGTAATGGGATAGAGCAAGAGCAGATACAATGTCATGGTGATGAACCCATGTTTACTTCCTGTGCCTCCGAACCTCAACGTAGTTCTTGGAATAAAACAGCTTGGAAAATCAGTCTTTGAATGTGGGAAGGATGGCTATGCATTGATATCTCTTGTTTCGATTATTGGTTTCAATTTTCCAAACTCGAATTTTGTGGTCTTGGTGAGCACTAAATAACATGTCACCAAAAACAATTAGGGACTTGATGGCTCCATTCCTGATTACGACCACATTGTTGGTGTGGCCTTTGACGGTGGATAGGAGTTAGTGGTGTGAAGTTTGGGGTTGTTGTGGATGATGAGATGGTAGGGTGAGAGGGAAGGAACAGGGAAGGAACAGAAGGAAGACTTGGTTGTGAAGAGAGAGAGGAAGAGGTTGATGATTCTAAATGAAGGTGATGGGTCAAGGTATTTGATCCGAGAGAAGAATGATTATTTTCTCATTGCATGGGGAAAAAACATGTCTTGGAAGATATTCTACCATGAGAATCGTCGGCGTAAACTAAAATAATGGGAATTTTATTTTCAATCTTATTTTTACTCTTTCTCATACCAAATATGTGCAAATGATTTTTTTCACCCCACTTTTTTGGAAATTTTTTTTTTCTCCTACCAAACACCCCAGGCATTATCATCCGCAATTCAACATTAAATTTTTAAGTTGGTCAAATCAATTATGTCATTAAATTGACTTTGATAAAAGTGTCTTACTTTCAATTCATTCAAATCACATATTCCATTGTGGAAAATGATATAAATATAAAATTTACTCATTCTCATGAATCCTTAGTAAATTTTAGGTAGACTCAATAGTGCATTTAAAAAAAAAATGGTGAAACTAGAATGTCATTTAATGATTTACATAAAAGCTTATAATAAACTTACGGAAATAAAAAAAACATAAATTTCATTTACTCTTGTGTTACAACACGTACCATGAGTCCATGACAATACACAATCAATGTAATTTAATTATTTTTTAAGGTGAGTAGATTTTTTTTGTAGGATTCTCATAAGTTTGAACTCTTTAAACTAATTATGAGACTAATCTAGAGTGCGGAATAAATCACAGATAAAGATTTTAAGCTCCACTCAAAGATAACATATGAGAATCGAACAAAAATTCTTTTTTTTTTTCACTACTCAACTTTCATATACCAATTTTCATAACCAAAGTGATTCAAACAAGAAAAACACAGAAAACAAATGATCCTAAACTGAGAAAAATGGACAAATAAGAAACGCATGTCATTTCAAAGACCACAATTCTGTCACTATTAGACCGCGGAGATTCAAATTCTAAGTCTTCCACCCTTCATACAAGGCAAAAGCGCGCAATCTTGGAAGACAAGGGCAAAAAATATTATTAAAAGAATATGGGGAAAACATAGGGAAGAGCAAAATGGTCATTTCACACAAAATTTTCCCAAATACAAGACATAGTATTAGTAGGAGAGAGAGAGAGAGAAAAGAAACTGTAGTTTCGAAAATGGAAAATACAAGTGTACATGACATTCCTTATCATCGTCCTTTGTTTTGTCCATTTTTCTCTTTCCTTCGTACTACACACTTCAAAGTTCAAACCTTTCTGTGTGCCTCAAATGGAACCCCTCCACCCCTCCTCTCACCTTTACCCTCTTAATTGAATTTACATTTTTTACCCAACAAACCAAATATAATAGAAGAAAAACCCCAAAAACACACCCCCTTTAAGCCAGAGAAAAAGAGAAAAAAAAAATTAGCCTCTCCAAAAACCACCACCTGTCCTCAATTTTCCGCCGGAAAACTGCCTTAGCTCCCTTTTAACACTTTCTCCGTCCATACCCACATCGCCAAAACTGGTTTTCCGACACCCAGAAGGCTGTTTTCTGTTGTGTTTGTTATTCCCCGTTGCCGTAGGTTTAGGCGGGGACGGTGGTGGTTATTACTATTTTTTTACGAGGGCGGCGCTTGCTAACGTGAGCTGGGTGCGTAGGATTAGGTACTTTTAAAAGATAGTGGTGTTTGTTTTAATCGGGAGCGTACACGTGTACGGCGATGGAAACGGAGGGGATGGTGACGTGGGGCACCTGGGAGGAGCTCCTCCTTGGTGGAGCTGTTCTTAGGCACGGGACCCGAGATTGGACCGTCGTTGCCGCGGAGCTCCGAGCCCGAACCGTTTCTCCACACTCATTCACACCCGAGGTAAATAAATTAAATAATATTCCTCAATTATTTATATTTTCATTTTTTTAATTCTCTCTTTTACAATAAAATAAAAAATAATATAGTTCTGGTTCAGTTTCTGAACCGTTACGGGGTCATGATTGACTCATCTAGCTAATTTCATTGCTTAGCATGTGATTACTACAGTTACTGTAATAATAATTTAAATGGATTTTATAAGAGTTATGTCGTAAAAAAAATAATTTTGTTATGTTATAGAAATTTGTTTTTTTTATTTCTAAAAAAAAAAAAAAATTCATTTTGCGTGTCGTAATTTTTTTTTTCAAAACATGCGGATCCCACAAAATGTTATGTATGTAAGAAACTTTGTATGTTCATGTTAAATGATAAATGATAAATGCAAATATCAATTTAAATAAAATAAAACGAATTTATATATGCTTTTCTAGTCAACGAAGTGTTTAGAGTTTAGACTCTTTAATGGGTCGTTACCGAAACCTAAGAATGTGACACAAAAATAATAAGCGAAAAAAAATCTATGTGCTTTTATGTCTTGGCCGTTGCAAAGAAAAGCAATGTATGATTAATGAAGTCGAAAAAGAGATCTAGTTAAGTTCAGAACAGCGTGTTTTGCGTACAGTGGGTGGCATTCACGTGCCAATTGTTTTGTTCCTTATTGGTGCGTTACTTGAATCGAATTTGTTACATTGCTTGCCTCATCGGTTGCACATGGTCATTGAGGTGGCATAAACCCTTTTGTTTCAATTTGTTCGGTGATAAATAATTAATAATTGCCGAACCTCTCTTTTGTAACTTTGCTAATTAGCGTCAGCACATGTGACACGAAGAAAATCTTAAAGACATGCCATGTTGTGTGAAATCCTAAGATGTCCATCGGGTTAAAAAATTATTTGATGAATTTTCATTTTGCTAGAGATATTGTTTTTTTCAGGTCTGTAAAGCCAAATATGACGAATTGCAAAAGCGCTATTCTGGGTGCACGTAAGTAGAATTGTTTCTTTGCTTTATTTTTATTTAAATTTTCCCAGTTTGGTAGCATTCTTTGTCAATTATGTTAAGGTAAAGTTGTTCCTTTGTGACTAAAATGTTATGGGTTCGAATTTGGGAAACAATTTTTTTGTAATTATGCAAGGTAAAGCTGCGTACAAGAATTGCCTTCACCCTGTCCTCGCTAGTCGGGTGTTTAATGCGGAGTAGTCTTTTTCCTAGATTGGTAGCACATCTTATTTAGCTATAGATTTAATACATCTCATTGTATTATGGTAACATAACATGGCATTCACAGGGCTTGGTTTGAGGAGCTTAAGAAGAAAAGAGTAGCCGAGCTTAAGAGAGCTTTGGAGCTATCTGAAGATTCAATTGGGTTAGTCTCATGGTTATCTTTCTCTTTAACCTGAGATTCTGTGTGACACCAAAGTAATATTCTGAAATACAACAAGTATGAATTTCTTCTAGCTTTTTGCTAAATGAAATGTCCACCAAATTTCATAGGTTAGAGCTTCTGATTACCACAAGTGCTAGTCTAGAAATCATTTTTCACAGTCCTGGTTGGGGGGCATTTGTTGGAAGACTACTACTATGTCCTAGCTGTTGGATTGCCAGCATTTCGGGTACAGTTTACTCAATATCTTTGTTTCAGGTCTCTTAAGTCAAAGCTTGAATTCCTTAAGGCTGGGAAGAATGAGAAAAAGGATGATTGCCATGTTGGCAATGCCTCTGTTGGACCAGAATTACATGTTCTTCCTTCACAGAAATTGGAGAGACTCGAATCATCCGCGAAAGAGATGTCAAAGGATGGGCTATCTGCTGGGAGTTTCACACATGAAACTGAGACAAACTGGTTTCCTGAACGCCAGGTTCCAGCAGTGTCTTCTGGAGATATGGAAACTTCTAAGCCTGAAGTTTCAGGGTCTGCTGAACCGGAGAACGTGTTGAATGTAGATAAGTTGGCACATACTATATGTGAAGGACAGGGAGGGAGTTTAAAAAAGCGGAGAGGGATGAGAAAGAGGAAACATTGTGGCAGAAATGTTAATGAAACAAGTGTAAGAGAAAGTGACTTTTCAGCTGATGTGTTCCCATGCAAAGAAAGTTCTACCAGCAACTGTGGTGAAGCTGGCAAATCTTCTGCTATAAATGAGGAGAATACAAACTTGGAAAAGGATGAAACAAAAGATATGATGGAGATTTTGGATTCTGTTCTGGAAATTGAAGGTGCTTCTGCCTTCTGTCGCAGGCGCGATAGCCAGGTATCTCTAAACAAGAAACCCATCCTATCCTTGTATAGCTGGTTTTCGAGTTTTATCAATGCTTTTGATGTTTGTATCTCACCTTGAATAAATAATTTCCTTAACACTGGGGAATGAAAATGGGTAAAATTCAATGTTTAAGAGTTAAACAAAATAATTTTGTTTTTAGTACTTTGTTTCTGCATTTGGATAAAAATAACTAACAATCCCTAATAAGAATTGTGTAATAATTATGAAGATAGTACATTTTATTCTATAGTTTCACAAATACTAGGCAATACGGATGAGCATAAATTTCACTAGTCTTCTTGCATTTTATTTCTTTGACGTTTTCTACAAAGAACGTAAAAGTAAAAATTGAAAGTTTTCATAACTCCATTTTCCCCTCTCAAAGAAAGCATATCGATAATATGACCTTTGCAGTGTTTGTCTCTTTGATATTATTCCTTTTGAAATTGTTTTGCTACGACATGTAGGGATTTAAGGCAAGGTATAGACAGTGATATGATTGGTTTATGCACTATGTTTTTTATAACAGAAGCGTGGAAGATACAAGAAAATGATCCGGCAGCACATGGACTTTGACACAATAAGGTCAAGAATTAGCAGCAGAAAAATTCATTCAGTCATGGAACTTTTCAGAGACTTGCTGCTACTAACCAACAATGCTCTAGTCTTCTACTCAAAGAGCACTCGTGAGTATAAATATGCTCTCTTGCTTAGAGACATTGTCACAAAAAAGCTGAGGGAGAATTCCAAGTGTTTTAGCAGTAGTGTCACTCATGCTAGCGTCCCTAACACCGTACCTATCCATGATCCTCCTTTGAAAGTCAGAAGTGTTCGCCCTGGTAACCGCAAGATTGTTGCAAAGGCAGGTGGTGGTGGTGGTGGCAGTAACACTGCTTCTGGGGTCTCGTATGGAGCCAAGAAACCCAGTAAAGTGGATTCACCACCTTCAGTGGAATCCTTACCCCTAAAGAAAGCTTTTGGTGGTCGACCAAAAAAAGCTAGACATGAAACTGCAGTGCCAATGAAGGAAAAGAAAAGAGGGAGAACAAAGTGATAAATGATTTGTATTTGATTTCCCCCAATAGGTCTTAAAAGGGTATCTTTGTACAAAGGTTTTACCTTTTTTGTTAAGATTTTTTGTTTTTGTTTTCAGAAGGATGAACTTTCATGGAAGGAAACTAACTAAAACTAATTACTTCAAACATGGATGATATGGAATAGTTCTAAATTGAAGTAAAAGTTCCCAATTATAGCAAGTACTTTACTCTTGTCACCCAAAAGAGAAGTATTCAAATTTAAATCAAAAGGAAGTGATAAATAAGCATATTAACACACCGGAGCGGTATTTTACATTATCATCTTATGTGATCTACCTTTGCCTAATTTGGTATAAGAATTCAGATTATTCAAAATGTGAGTTTGATTATAACATTAATCATTCGATATTCATGACCAAGTCCACAAGCAATAAAATTCTTCGCAACTCGGCCAAGCAAGCCACTTGAACATTAGCAAAATTATTTAAAGCCATAGACTTCATATCACATGATGTTATTATGGTATTATATTTTCAGTTAAAATATTCTTATTATAATAAAATGTATAGATAATAACTAAAGACTAAACTAATGAAAATTTGTTTCACGGCATCATCTTTGTTTCAAGTCAATATGAGATTATTTGCACAGGTACCGCCACAATCCCAACCTTCAAATTCAGTTCCTCACCGGAAGAAGAAGCGCAAGAACAAAGCACCGCCGGTGGAGAACAAACTTGTTCATGAAACTGCCGATTCATGTTCCGATTCCTCTGAAACCGTTCGAACCAGCTACGCCGATGGCTGTGACCATGACAACGAGCTCAATATAACTAAACCGTTAAGTCAGAGAAGCGTGAACAGTGGTGGTAGTTACGGAGATTCGACGGTTACAGCAGTTGATGACGGTTACGGGAAGGAAGGTAGTTCGGTTGGTGTTGCAATATCAGAGACGGTTACGGCAGAGGATTCGATTTGTGAGTACATATAATGCTCACGTGCTCTCTCATACTTATAAAGATGATTTATTTATTCATTATTTTTTTTCAGGAACTCTATTCAGAGCATCAGATTTATTTAATATCAGATTTTTTTTATTTTTTTATTTCTTTTATAGCTTTTAAGTTATTTTGCATATTTGCATCCCAATAGGCAATAGCTACTACTACTTGTTTTGTATTGTGCATACATATTTTGTCTAAGAGCTAAAATATATTAGGCAATGAGCTACTATTAATGGACTAAGCAACAATCAATCATAATAATTGGGTTCGAGATCACGACTCAACCCAAAATGAAGTCAATAAGTCCACGAGTCTTTCCACTCATATGATTCTTACTTGGTCTATTTTTAACTAAAGTGAGAATTCATCCCTTACACGAATTCCCAGCGGAATATACATCGCCCTCCAGGGATATAGTTTAAGAAAATAAAAGTTAAGTTTGTCCCATTAATATAATGGTGCTTTAAATATGATAGATTTTGAAATTCTGTTAAGTTGGTTCTTTCTTGACATTTAAGTGATAATTAATATGAATGCATACATTGTAGTCCATTTCAGTGATAAATAAAGAGCAGTTTTTGACAGAGATTAAAGCTATGGCAGATTTTCTTGTGTTACATCTGTTCTTCAATCAATCTAAACCAATACCAATCAATGGTCTGTAATACTGGTTATTTCAAAAAGTTTGTTGCCTGCCTTTTGTGTCTTATTTTATTAAGGCATTTGTGATGTACAATATGTTTTCAGTGAAACAGTCACCTGTAAAATACTTCTTGGAGAAACTGTACAAAGGAAATTCCTTATGGAGCACAACAACTCTTGGGAATGAAAAGGAACGAGAAAGAGTTTATGACACTATCTTCCGCTTGCCGTGGAGATGTGAATTGGTATACTTTCCTTTATGTTCATTAAAAAATAAAAATAATAAAAGGGAACTCTGTTTGCAGTTCTTGATGTCATCTATGGGTATACTCATCAGATGGTCGGAATAAAATATAGAAGTTCTGGTGAAAGGATGTAACCTTAAAATGTCCACTTACTGTATAATTGTTATTTTATAGTTGTTTATTTCTATTAAGACATTGTTACTCAAACGTGGAATGCATTTGCAGCTTATAGATGTTGGTTTCTTTGTCTGCTTCAATTCATTTCTGTCATTATTAACTGTCATGCCAACAAGGGTAGTAATGACCATTTGGAGGCTTCTAAAAACAAGGTTTGCCACCTTTCTTCAATACTCTTCTCTTATAGTACTTTAATGTCAGTTGAGCGTGCCTATGAGGATTTAGATGATAGACTTATCCTACAGTATCTGTTACTTTAGTTTAGAATTGTGACTTAAACAGTGTCCATCTAGTACAATCTTACTAGTATTCAGTATCAGAAATCACAATAAATCTTTAAGTAAGAGAACAGGGTGATTTTTGTAGACTCATGCCACCCAGATTAAGCAGATGGTTTAATGAGACATTCTAAATGTGATATAGGCCTGAATTTTTAATTTTTAATTAGACTGGATTACCCCGATTCTGTGTTCACTGAAGAAGTTGAATCAATCTCCCACTTTATATGCTATGCTAATTCTTGTGCTTTGATTTGTATGCTCTTCAGCCTCTTCTACAAATTCCTGTGTACTGTTTTAAATTTCTGCTGCTTGTTCATAATTTTCAGTTTTACACTATGACCTTGTCATGCTCTTGGCAGGAGGTTCAAGAGGCCATCTACAATTGAGTTGTCAGATTTTGGCTGTTTTCTTATTATGGCTTGTGGAGTCACTGTTTTGCAGCAAATAGGTATACTGATAGTCTGCTTGTATTTTGCATATTTCCTTTTTGTATTGATCAGGTTTGGTTTGTTATACTAAATTTGTTTATGCTCCCCACCCCTTAATTTTATCTTGTCATAGATATCAGCTTAATATATCATATGATCCGTGGTCAAGGAACAATCAAATTATATGTGATCTACAATGTCATAGAGGTGAGCATAAATTAATCTTTGAACTCGGGTTGAACAGATTAATTAGGTGTTGTAAATATTAGGGTGTATATCTTGTAATTAATTCTGATTTGATTTGATTCTGTTTTATAAGGTAGATTAGTTTCCCTATTTTTAGCCTTAAATTAGGAAAGTAATTATTTGGGTTTATTCCCATTAGGCTTTATATATAGTAGCCCTTTTTACATGAAATGGAGTGAAGTAATATTCATTATTTTCCCATATTTCAACTTTAGGTCTCCATATATGCCAAATTTCTGGACCTCTAATTGGAAATAAAGATTGATATTTAAATTAGATTTCATGTGTGGTACTTCCTCGCTGAGGTTCCCGGCCAAAGATAGCGAGCAAGAACTTGGTGTGACAAAGAGGATATTCCATAATATGAAAGAATGGAATTTTGCACTATGAATCATGATTTCTCAGATCCAGTGAGATGAGATTTGATGCTCTCTCACATTCTATTTTTATTGGTCACCAGTACCTGTGCCCCTCAGAAAAAATATTTACAGTTTTGCATAGATAAAATAAAAGGAGAGGAAGTTCAAAATCTGAGATATAGTAAAAGGCTTGTAAAGATTAATAAAGGAATTGTATTGACTTTAGTTTGGTGAGAATTGAGATGTGGAACTCAAAGTTGAAAAGTAACTAAAGGAATGGTGTAATATATATGGGTATCTATAATGAGGCCTTTTGGTATTTGAACAGTTTTTTTCGCAATTACTCGAATTGTAAGCTAAGGAGTTATAGGATTCTTTTTTAGTCCTGTCATAGTGATCTGGTCTGAAACTAATATTGTGACTAATCCTTTAATCTTCTTGCAGATATTTGATAAATTATGTCAGAGTTTTAATGCGGATGTATTGCAAATGTTATTTCATTCAGCAGAACGACTTGCAAGATGTAATCCAGAAACAGAAAGTGTGAAATGGAAATTTATTTCTGACCAAGTTTTAGCTATTATTACTTCAAATATCCTTTTTCTCTCGGATGCTAATTTCTTTTGCCTGTAGTTTAGGTAATAAATTTTAGCGTGAACCTTGTAGTAAGTGGTACGTTTGTTCCTTTATTACCAGAAGGTCATGAGTTCGAATTTAATAAATAGTCTCTTTACGAAAATGTAAGGGTAAGGTTGCATAGAAATGACTCTCAAGTCTCATCGGTACCCTTGCAAAGTCGAGGAGCTTTTGTGTATTGGTGTTTGCCCTGTAGTTTGGGTAATTATTTTATGGTATTAAGACAAAAGATAAAACAAAAATGCTGGTTAGTTTCCTTGACTTGTCGTACTTGTTCATTCTTTCGTCTTGTTAGTTCAGGCAATCACTTTATCAGCCTGTATTGTTGCTCACTACAATGCTCTGCCAGCTTTGCTGGTGTCAAATAATTTTGCTGAGATCAAAAGCTACGTGTTTAAGGGATATAGTAAGGATAATGTTCACAGAATGGTGTACTTTGGTGAGTTATCTTTCTATAATAATTCCTTTTCTTTCTTTGATGGCAGCTTATTTGGGATTTCGTTCTGCTTCATTTCAAAATTGGAAAAGGACCTTAATACTATTTGTGTGAGTCCTAACCAGTTACTACTGTGAATTATCTCCCAAATCTCAATTACCACTCACTTAGTGGCTTTTATATAAATACATGAATTTTAAATATTTACCGGATTGTTCTTTTGTTTTCAGTGTCAAATTTTTTTAAAATTATATATCTTTCTTTTTAATGAATAATGATGTCAACCAAGTAAAATCGCTTTAATGTTATGAACTGTAAAACTTGACTGAATTTTATTTTGAAACCTGTTATTTGAATCTAAAATGTAGGGCCTTCCTTTGTCAGTTTGCTCTCCACCTTTTCCATGTGGCACATAATACAGTTGATTCTAGAATATAGAGCCTACCTTTGATAGAGTGCCTGTTCTGCATTTTATGTCAATATTATTTAAGATGTATTTTTTTAATTTATAATCTTTCATTATTTTCTATTTTTCCCTTTTAATTTTTGCTGATAAGCAGATTCCATAGAGAGGTTCCACATCTCAGCATTTATCTTATTCGTTTTGGCTCAAAATATTCTTGAGGCAGAAGGCCCCTGGATTGAAAGCTTTCTCATTGTAAGATTATTTGGAAATTTATAGCACCTAATATATATTGCATAACTTTCTCAAGTGTGAATAAGTTTCCTTGTTTGGCTTAGTCTTGCTCCTAACACTGGTATTTTGTATGGTCCAGAATATATTCTTCGTTTATCTATGTGAAATGGCTATTGATATTATCAAGCATTCTTTCATTGCCAAATTCAACAACATTACGCCCATTGCATACTCTGAGTTCCTTGAAGTCCTATGTAAACAGGTATTGCCATTTGATTTCATGTGGATGTTAGCCATGCAATATGATCAGTAATTACCACTTAAAAGGGCATAAACAGCTGGAACCATCTTTGTGTAATAGTGTTTATTTTATTCTAGTCGCTATTCAAAGTCAAAATTTTCAGTGGATTTATGTGAACTGCATTGAATGTACCAACACCCTCCATAACTCAATCAAAATGCTTTTGAAATCATTTGCTGCAGCCTGCAGTATGTTTTGATCAGAAAGGGGCTATATGGACTGAACTGACAGAACATAATTATATCCTGTTCCTCTAAATTTCTTTCATTTTTATCCTTTTCAATTCAATATTTCTTTTGGGTTTCATTATTGTATTATTTGTCTGCTGATATAATTTAAAGAGACTCTTGGGAAGACATGATGATAAGCAGTTTGTACATTGGATGAATGGAATATGGAACGTTCACATTTAATTGGCTCTCATCAAACAAATTTTCTCAAAGTAACTACATTTGCTCATTGGTCCAGTTCTCTAATTGAATATACTCCATGTCTTCCGAATAATCTCTCTGTAGTTGATCTCTTGATGCTTATCTAAAAAATGGATTATTATGATTTGTAGTGGTTTCTCATGTAATGGAGTGTGCATAGACATGTGTTTTTGTGTAAGACAGAAAGCGAACAGTATTAACTGACATTTGAGAATGCCTTCGTGTTAAGAATGACATAATTCTGGAACTTTTATTTGTTTGGAACAGTGACCAAAGTGCCACGCTTCATCAAATTATTTACCGGACTGCCACGCCAACAGTAAAAATTCCCGGAATGCCACGCGACATAATTCGCTACACTATGTAGCGAATTATGATTGCTGATGTGGCACGTCTCAATTGGAGGAATAATTCGCTACACTGTGTAGTGAAATACGTGGTCAAAATATCAGAGTACACAGTCAGCAGCAAGACACGTGTCAAGCCAGCAGTAATTCGCTACACTGTGTAGCGAATTATGCAAGATGATGTGGCAAAGATCTGTTGGTTGAGTAATTCGCTACACAGTGTAGCGAATTACTGCTGGCTTGACACGTGTCCTGCTGCTGACTGTGCACTCTGACATTTTGGCCACGTATTTCGCTACACAGTATAGCGAATTATGCCGCGTGGCATTCCAAATTTTTTTACTGTTGGCGTGGCAGTTTGGTAAATAATTTGGTGAAGCGTGACAAAATGGTCACTATTCCTATTTGTTGCTATTTGTTTTGTATTATGACCATCAATTTACAGTAACTTTTTGTCTGTTTTCTTTGATGGACGTTTCAGAATATATGACTGACTGCTGGTTTTATTTTGTAGACTCTACATATGCAAACTGAGGATGCAAAGAAAAACCTTACTTTTGTCCCTCTTGCTCCAGCATGTGTGGTAAGCATTAATTATTTTAGACTAAGTTGGATGAAAGGGTTTGGTGGGAAAGGGAAGAGATGGTTAATTTTTCATTTTTTAATTGAGAATATTTATATAATGTTTAAAAAAATGAATAAGGGATGATTGGAAGGCTATGTGATAATATCTCACTTTATTCCTTTCATTTTAAAAAATTCCCAAATAAGATTATTTACTGTTAGCACTTGGCCACCAATTAGGAACATATATATTAGAAGACATAAGGATGGGCCCAAGGAGTCCATTGGGCCGGCCACTATTAGTTAGGCTCTGTTAGTTAAAATAGTTAGTTAGTTAGACCTACAAGTCTTAACTGCAGCAGCAAAATAGGATATGAAGAGAGGGAGAGAGTGTTAAGAAGCATTTGGTTATATTGTCAGTTAGTTTTGAAGGAAGAGATCAGTCTTTTGAGTTTATGAGGATACACCATTGTATAATTGCTCTTCTTAACCCTGGATACCCATTGATCCGGAGTTGGAGTATAGTGAATAAAATTCCCACAGTATCTTTCTGCTATTCCCTAAATTCTGGTCTAGTTCTATCATTTACTTAAAAGGAAAAATTTTTCATCCCTTCCCTTTCCCTCCAAACATGTAAGGATGATAAATATGCAAGGGTAAGGCCGCGTTCTAAAATTTCCTTCATTTCTACCCTCGCTAGTCAGGATTTAATGGAGCATGGATTTTTCCTTTCCCTCCAAATATACCCTGAATGTCCTTTTGTTTCCTGATTTGTGGCTTCTGATCATTGTATGTCTGATTTTTTTCCGCTTTCCTTTTACTTGTTAGGTAATTCGAGTTCTGAGTCCGGTATATGCTGCTATCCTTCCTTACAATCCCCTTCCATGGAGGCTTATTTGGATTATGCTATTTTCAGCAATAACTTACATTATGCTCACAAGCCTCAAGGTCCTAATTGGCTTGGTTCTACAGAAACACGCCACTTGGTATGTTAATCGCTGTCAAAGGAGGAAGCGTCATCCTCATGCAGATTAATATAAGATGGATCAACTAAATTAATGTACTCTGCTGTTCAGGGATTCCATTGTGGCTGAAGAGCACATGTGGAGATAAAGTATTGGCATTCATTTAACTTCTAGCACCAAAGGAGCATGCACACTTAATATTTTTTATTTTTTTTGGTATAACCTGGAGGTATCTTCATTCAATCTCTTCCGGTCACCTTGCTCTCGGGGTACGGCCCTGTAGGCTAGCTCCTCATTGGAATAGCAGGTGCATTGAGCTTCGCTACCGGAGAAAAGATGAGACTAATCCTCCATTCGAGGAGGGAGGCACATCCTCTGGCCTCCAAATTTTTTTCAACAATTTGCTTGAGGCAAGGTTTGAACCTCTGACTCAAGCAAACCCTTGGGAGCTCAGTTGCCAACTGAGCTATCCTTAGGGGGCGTTTGGTTGAGGAGAAATTTTTATGAATCATAGGAAAATGTGATTAGTAGGCAAATGGTTGGGAAATGAGTTTGGTAGGAAAATGTAAAAAAAGTTGTTTGGTAGGGAAAAATTTTACCGGAAAAATTAGGTAACTTTTGTAAAATCTATGTTTGGCTTTTGGTAAAATATAGATGGCGAAAAAATGTGATATTACAAAAATATCCTTGTTTTTAAAAAATGTTGATAAGCCTTGCTGCCCTTTACCCATAAAAAAAAAGTCTTTTCCTTATTACACATTATACCCACATCAGAAAAGGGTTTCTTTGGCTAGCTTTCTTGCTTCAAAATGCTAGATAAAGTGGTTTGCTAGCAAAGGAATTTAGGTACCTAAATTAGGAACCTCTCTCAACCAAACATGGACATCCAATTTCCCCACTTCACATTTGTCTATCAATCTCCTCAAAAACCTCCGACCAAACACACCCTTAGGTGTTAAAAAATATGTTGTACCATTGTGATGCTCATGCATGAGCTGTTCAGGCTTGAAAAATATGGATAGTGCTCTCATATCATGTCAATGACCAACTTTCTTAAAATGCTTAAGCCGTTTAGTGTAGTTTTTTTGGAATGATTTATATTTAACATTATCTACGTTTTCATTCTTCCCCTTTTAAATGGTGATACTCCATTTCTTAGTAATTGATCTTAATGATCAATCTTCCTCAGAGCTAATTTGTACAATTTCAAGAAACAGGGTTCTTCCATCGATGATTATTAAACTCCCAACGAGAGCCCAACAGTGTTTTAACAATATAAGAGTGGAAATTTCTTAGTAATTTGTACACGAGTGGAAATGATGTGGAAATCGAGTATCATTGAAAATAGCATCCTTTGAAATAAATAGATGACCAACAGCAATCTAATCACTAACAGAACAGAAACAAACTCCACTAATATAAGAGTATCTTTAACAATATAACAGAACCCATCGCATGCAAGAAGCTATTACATAAGAGTTGCTACAATAATTCAACTCGTATCCTCTATTACGGGTGCTTAGTACTGTCTTATGGTAGCAAATCGGACCCTTCGACCACAAGCAATCTCAACTAGTGATTGAAAACGTAGCTTAAAAATATTGTTTTTATTTGATCTTTCTATCACAATCACTTGAACAAGCAAAAATCAGTGGAACGTATCCTTATTAGCTACTCAACAAACCTTCTAGGCTGCAGCTTTTCAGACAAAATTATCAGCCTGTTTGGATCCTCTTATTTTTAAGCTAGAAGCTGCTTATAAGCTAAAGCTAAAAAAAAGAGCTTAAAAAAATAAGCTAAAAGCTGTTTGGAAATTACATAAAAGTTTTAGCTTAAAAATTACTTAAAAGCACATATTTCAAGAAAATTATCTCTTTCTATCTTTATCACTCTCCATTTTAAAAAAAAGCACACAATTCAAGAAAAACAAATAAGAGCTTAAAAAAAAGCTCCTCCTAGGAGCTTTTAGTTTTCAGCTTTTTTCTTCATTATAAAAAAAGAGTTTTTCGTTATAAGAGCTTTTTCCAAAACCTGTTTGGCCTAACTTATGCTTATAAGTAGCTTGTATCTTAAAAAAAAGAGGATTCAAACAGGCACTATATCTAACTACCCGGCTTAGAAGCACCAACCAATTATGTTGTTAATTCTTCGCGATTGACCAATTGAGATAGCTATCCATGCATGCTGCAACTTAATTGATTAATCATCTGAAATTTGAGCAAATAATTAATATAAAAAATTGAAAGGATGAATGAAGCCATAAAACTTATATATGCGCTTCAATAGTTAATAGGTTTTATTAGTGTTATCTAACATAATGTAAGTGTTGTTTCCAACTCTCACGTCAAAAGAGAGAGAAAGTGAAATGATGAAAGAGAAAGAAAAATATGTGGACCCCACCTCTTTAATGTGTGTGTAGGACAGTGAAGTTATATTATGTTAAATGATAAACATAAAACCCATAGTTAATTCATATTTTTATCTCTGTTGAAACTATTGGGATAAATATAATTTTGTTATGCCGTCCGCTATTTCATTCACTCAATTAAACAATTTATTTCCAGAATGCGACTTATTTTCTTTAAAGAGACTCCAAAAATGAAAATTAACATATAGAACATGCATGAAATAACTAAGGAAGGCATGTTGTGTGTATTATATATCATTGTCAGATTTAATTAATTGTAATTATTCAAAGTCACTGCTAAGAATGTAACAATTTACTTGGGACCAAATTGTTTAGAATATGTTGTAAAGTTCGTAATGGATCCTGAAGAATGACTTGTCTTTGATCATACTAGAGAGTTTTGGATAATACCTGCACAGGATAATTTGGTGGTGTATCTTACAAATTACACTTCAATGTACCATATTTTAATGATGAAATTTAATAAATAAGATGCATAGGATATAGAATCTAAATTAGGATTAACTAAATAATAATTATAGTCACGACTCACGAGTGATGAGGCTCAAACATTGAGAGGAGTAGGGACAACGGCAAGATGAATATCTGAGTTCCCAAACAGCTTAGGAATCTTGGTATCAAGCCTCAACGAGAGCTCTAATACCATCACTCTAATACTATCAGGAGACGTTTGGTTGAGGAAAATTTTTTTGAATACTAAGAAAATGTAATTGATAGAAAAATAGTTGGAAAGTGAGTTTGGTAGGAAAGTTTAAAAAAAGTTGTTTGGTACCGTAAAATATTAGTAGGGAAATTGAGTTAAATATGCTGAGTGTATGTTTGGTTGAAAATAAAAATTTGATGGGGAAATAGATGGAATTTACGAAAGTAACCTTTTTATAAAATTTTGAACCATTACAACATATAAAAAGAGGGGTATTAATGTCATTGTATTCACCCACTTTTTCATTTCTCCAGATTTTGACAAGAAATACCACGACTGTAGAAGCATTCTTCAAGAGTGAATTTATCCAATTTTAACATGCTTTTGTACTTAGATAGCAAAGTGTGTTTGATGACTAAAAGTAATGGAATCCTTCAACCAAATGAGGAGAATGGAGATTGCTACATGCACTTAGATGGGAAAATTTTAAGAAGACTTGAACCAAACACTTCAGAGAAAGTGACTAAAAGTGAGAGAAAAAGAAAAAGGAGAGAGAAGAAAAGTAGTATGAAACTGTACGTATTTTCTGTTATGTAAAAGTGTTGCGAGTGTGAAATTAATGGATTTACAATGTTGAGATTATAATAATATTTCTATATAAGAATATAGTATATGTTACCCGGATTTAGAGGAAGTCCGTGACGGGGGACCATCATCAATGAGCTAAGTATAACAAATACATCAAGTGAGTTCGACATCACATCTCAACCCAAAACCTTAAGGTTATGGGTCCTTCCACTTATATATTTTTCACTTAATCCATTACCAACCAATGTGAGACTCATCACACTTGAATAACTCAACAATCTCTCCTTCAAGTGTGAAACCAACATTGTTATGTTCTCCCTCAACCGAGTACCCCAGGACCCAAGTACTCAACCCGCCTCCTAGCCAATTACCAAGCTAGCTCGAGCACAATCCAGCTCTGATACCACTGTCAGGCGGGTCCAGGGGAAGCTCGTGCGAGGGATCACCACCAATGAGCTAAGTATAACAAATACACCAAGTGGGTCCGACACCACATCTCAATCCAATGCCTTAAGGTTTTGGGTTGAGTGTTGAAAATCGATAATCACTCAAATCGCAAACGAAAAGAGAAAGAGAGAGAATAGACACAGAGATTTACCCTGGTTCACCCAATTTAGGCTACGTCCAGCTTGTCTATACTATATTCACCTCAGCGCCACTCGTTACAAGTCACTCAGTCTACAAGAAGAATATAAATTGGATTAGAAAACCCTAACAACAGCTATTCATGGGCTAAAGCCCAAACTATTAAGAAAATAACAATAAATCAGAGGCCCCCAACAGTACTTAGCCTCTACGGGTCTAGGGGCGCTGCCCCCCGGACCCCCGCCCGCTCACCAGTTGTCTTTCTGCTGACCCAATAATTAGGACCCTCATCAGCATGCGAAATATGAGCCATACCCAAGAGTATATGGTTCTATATTCTCCGAAGTGATTAAGGGCAGAAGGTTTCTATATTCAGGAAGATGTATATTTCATCTAATAATTAATGTGTTTGGCTTATTTGCCCTTCTCTACAGTTGAAATCTAAACCTTAGTTTAACGATATTGTTTTTTTATTAAATTATATTTCTCAGGGGATCATTACACCCTATGATGCACGAACACGGACACGGGACACGACACGATACGACACGTCGACACGTTAATTCTAAAAAATGTCATATTTTGACACGTTGGGACACGTTTTGATATTAAATAATATTTTTAATTATATATAATATAATTTATATTTAATACATATAACAGAGCAGATCACAAGAAACTGGTATTATTTTTGTAAGAGTAGAGATGAATTGTAATAATAAATGTCTCGTACTATAAATTATTATGTGTATTCTATTTAAAATTACATAATTAATTTTTATAATCTACAACTCAACATTTGATGTACTACAGTCTATAAGTCTATCTTCACTTTAAATAAAGTCTAATCTTTGCATCAGAACACCAGAACACATACGCGGTGAGGGAAAAAAGACATTTATTAGTCACATCTAACCTCAAGTGGGGTCAAGAACTTAACCATGAATTATAACCAGGGTTGAAAAATAAGTGGTTAAGGAGGAGACACCACATAACCCAGATTTTTATCATCAACAGTAGTCTGAGCATCATCATCAAAGATTCATCTCTCAGACCATCATTTTGCTTCTCGTTCTTCTTCACCTTCAAAGTAACCCTTCTTCTTTTTTCCTCCCTTTTCATTATCCCTTCTTTACAACCCAACCCAGACCAAACATGATTCCGGCGAAGACGACGATGAAACATGAGATCCTGGCATGGACGAACCACCAGATCGATCCGAAGGGCATTTCTTCATGGCCGACGAGTTGGTCCCGAGTTCTCGTTCTTCTTCATTCTTCCTCTTCTTACAATTTTTTATATATTTTATTTTAGAATTATTTTAACTTTATAAAATTTCAAAAATTTTACGTTTTTGTCCTTTGACCGTGTCGGATACGGTCAAAATCGCGTGTCGGAATAGTCAACGTATCCGAAAATGTTGACCGCGTGTCGGAATATGTCGGAGCGTGTCGGTGTCTGACACGCATTTTCAAATAAAATGTCGTGTCCGTGCTTCAGAGATTACACCACCTGCATTCTACTATTTGAGAGTATTTATAATAGTCTTGGCACACCTACTTCTTCCATTGAGGAACTGCCACTTAGAGAAAAAAACAAAATTTTTCTCTCCTCCATGTAAGCAAGTCAGAAAATACCCATTTTTATTGACTTGGACCACTAAATCATAAATGAGCCTTGACCATATTAAATATTTCCCCTACTATTTTATTACGTTTCCTAGGACAATGCAGATACTAAATTTTCTGCATCTCACTCGTTAGAATATATATATGGAAGGATCCGTTTATAATTTTTTTTACAAGTTTTTACAAATTACATTATGTACTTCCGGGAGAATATAGTGTTACCTAGTGTTCTCCCGGGAGTACATAGTGGAGTTTGTAAGAGTTTGTAAATAAAAAGTTTGTAAATATAACTCTCCCATACATATATATATATATATATATATATATATATATATATATATATATATATGGGATAGAATATTATGACACCCAAGTTATGTTACACCCATGTGACACCCAGTCAATCTCACCGTTAGATCGCTTATGTTGATCCAACGGTTATATTTATTTCCATCTTTGTATGGTCATGATTTCCCAAATTTAAAGTGAAAGCATTAAATATGGAAAATCATAACCATACAAAGGTAGAAATAAATATAAAATATTAAATTTGGGAAATCATGACCATACAAAGATGGAAATAAATATAACCGTTAGATCATCATAAGCGATCTAACGGTGAGATTAACTGGGTGTCACATGGGTGTAACATAATTTGGGTGTCACAATATCATATCCCTATATATATATAATCCTGTAAATCATTATAAAATAAAAAAGTAAAAAAAATAACGACTTACCTTTCTCCATATATATATCAAAGCAAGAATCCGAAATATATAGGTCATCGAATTTCATAGTACTCTTTTGAGAATTTAAGTGTGAATAATATAATTTGGTATTGAGTAAAAATGTGCTAAGCAATGAAAACATAAGTGTGAGAATCCATAAATCTAATGTTTCAAGATTTTGAATTAAACTATGATATTAAATTTATTTATTGTGAGTTGTCGCTTAAGTTCAATATTGATGAATATATAATCTTTCTTATTTTGGAGTACTTCTCTTACCGCGTAACATACTCAACTTCATGAAAGGAATTATGTTATTAAATTATTTTTAAGCTGAATAAAGGATGAATATCCAAATGTCGATGCGGAAAAAGATGATACAATTAATGTTGTACATAATTAACAAAAACGAGAAGCCAGGAAAAAAACAAGATTTTACCCGTTTGTAATTTCTTTGGGTTAGATTTTACCCGTTTGAAATCTGAATTCTGTCGAAATTTTTTTGACATAATACAAATTTTGTCGAAGTTTTTTGACGGAATCTATTTTCCGTCGAAATTTTTTATGAAAAACAGATTTCGTAAAAAATTGCGTCAATAATTTCAACGGAATTTTTTCCATCGAAAAATTCCGTCGATAATAAATACATTTCTAGTAGTGGTTGGAGGCAATGGAAATTAACACGGGAAGAATGAAAAATTATTTATGCTTAATTCAATCGATATATTTATCCTAAAAATGGTGAGAAAATTAAATTATATATATATATATATATATATATATATATATATATATAAGAATGGACTAATTTTTCCTAGTTACATATAATTAATTATCGTTTTTTAAATCATGTCAGTTGGAATACATATTGTAATTCTATAATTTCTTCTTATTTTCTTTCATATGCCTTTCAAATAAGGAAAGAGAAAATAAAAGATCATATATGACATCAAGAAAAAAGAAGAAGAAAAAGAAGAGAGTTACACTATGTATGAAGGCCTTACTTTTTAAAATCTTCTTTGCGTTCATGTATGATCACAAACTCGAGGTATGTTAAAATGTTATGTTGATTTTGTACTAAAAAAAAAATGTTATGTTGATTACGTTTTTATTATGACAAAGATCATATATGACATCAAGTGTCGACTTCCCCATCTAGCCATTACTAGATGACACAAAAGTAAAGGGAACCTCGTGAAAGCTACTTGAACGGCATTACTTCTAGCTTCAGAACTTGAAACATATATAACAAAGGACGAAATAAGAAAATGAATCCCCTAATTAATCTTCCGTAAAAGAAGCATATAAATTATCTTAAATTTTACCTACAATTAGGCAAAAGAAGACTTTCTACCAAATATTGCAATTGATCAACTAGATGAGGCAGATTTTATTGGTGAGGGTACAAATTAAAGGTCACTAACTTAATAAATTTAGTGATTAACTTTGCCGTCACGATAAGGAATACTAAATCCCTCATCCTTTTCTTGTTTTCAAACCCTATTGCAAACAATTCACAGTTACAATCCATTAAAGATATAAATATATTTTATCAAAAAAAGAAGAAGATATAAATATAAACACAGCTTACCAAAAAAAAAAAAAAAACAAAGATAGAAACACAAGCACAGCAAATTTGGGTAGCGTAGAACTTAATTACATACCAATATACTATACGAGGAAAACTTTCTAAAATTAGAATCAAATTAAAGAAAAATACACTAGAAACATATTCTCATTTCATCAAATTAAAGAAATTGCACTAGAATCCTATTCTCTTTTCTGTAACCTTATAACCCCACGAATCAGAACTTAAGTGGAAAATAAAGGGTAAAAGTTGTTCAAATTATAATTTTTTTATTTTTTTTGGATACAAAAGGAAAGATAAAAACTAGCTAGAAACTAACAAAACCTGGGCCTAAAAATGCCCCTAAAGTCATTAAAGTATCTATCCATGCATCCTTCAGGAAGTTCCCAAACAAAAATCGTCTCCCAACTATGCAGGTGAGCATTAACAGCCATTCAGTCAGCAACCAAGTTAGCTTCTCTATAAATATGAGATATTTTGATTTCTCATCTTCTATGCAACAAATTATGGATTCTCTTGTGAAGGCAGGACAAAGGGTGATTTGAATGACAGCCATTTTCAATAAAATCATTTTAGAGTCACATTACACATGAACCTTCGTAAACCCCTTCTCCCAAGCGATATCAAGGCCAGCTAGGATACCCCACATTTCAGCCATAGCTGAGTTACCTACACCAAGATTTCTGGAGAACCCCAGCTTCCAGGAACCTTCCTCATCTCTAAACACACCCCCACAGCCAATGTTCCTCCCCCCACAACCAATGTTCCTCCCCCCATTAGTACTAGATCCATCCACATTGAACTTGATTCAATCTAGTGCAGGTTTATGCCATATAATTTTTTTTATTTTAAAAAAGTATATATATATTTTTTTTTTGTATAAGGACACTAATTACCTCTTCGGGGCTCGAGATGTCAGGCGGGTCCAGGGAGAAGTCCGTGGCGGGGGGCCACCACCAATAGGCTAAGGCTACATCAACTGTAGCAAGTGGATCCGACACCATGTCTCAACCCAAAACCTTAAGGCATTGGGTTCATGGGTCTCTTCCATTTATATGCTCTTTACTTAGCCCATTATCAACCAATGTGGGACTCATCACACTTGAATATCTCAATCTCCCCCTCAAGTGTGTGGAAACTGACATCTCGTGACACAAAGAATTCCTTAGTATTAAGATCATACACTCTCCAACCTTTCTGCCCATGAGGATAACCAACAAACATACACCGCCTAGACCGTGGACTAAATTTGTTTGTAGGTTTTGGTTGTGTCACCGCATAACATAGGCAGCCAAATATCCTTAAGTGACTGTAATCAGCAACAGATCCATGCAAAAGCTCATAAGGAGTTTTGCCATTGAGAAGCTTTGTGGGAGTTCTATTAATAATATGAGCTGCTGTCATCACACTCTCTCCCCAGAATTTGATTGGCAAGTTTGCTTGAAACAAAAAAGCACGAGACACATTTAGAATATGCCTATGCTTCCGTTCTACCTGACCGTTCTGTTGCGGCGTATGAACACAGGATTTCTGATGAAATATACCATTGGCAGTGAATAATTCAATCATCTTGTTGGAAGTAAATTCAGTTCCATTATCTGATCTAATACTCTTAACTGTTGTATTAAACTGATTTTGCACCATTAAAAGAAATTTTCGTAACACACCAAAAGTTTCACTTTTGTCACCCATCAAACAAACCCAAACAGCACGACTGAAGTCATCGACTATCGTTAAAAAATAATAAGCACCAGAGAAAGAGGAAGTGCGGTAAGGACCCCATGTATCACAATGAAGAAGATCAAAAAATTTATTACTCTTTCGATCACTAATGGGAAACGAGGATCGATTTTGTTTGGCACGATAACAAATATCGCATGCCTTATTGTTTACATTGCCAAATCGAATGCTACTAGAAAAAGGAATCAGAGAAAGTGCTTCGGATGATGCATGGCCCAACCGCTTGTGCCAAAGTTCTTGTGTATCACTGGAGCGAACTGTTAAAGCTGCTGCTTGGCTTGGTCGAAACACATACACACCATCCCTGTGATCACCCAATCCAATCTCCGTCCTCAGCTTGCGGTCCTGCAAAACACAACTATTATTAGTGAATACCACATCAACATTATGTTGTCGTACCAATTGAGATACAGATATCAAGTTACACTTTAAATTTGGCACAAATAAGACATTGGATAATGAAAAAGAAGGAGTAAACGAAACAGATCCTTGTTGCACAGCATAAGTAATAGCTCCATTGGGTAAACCGATTGCCAAAGGTTCAACATCTGTAACATTCTCCAGCAATTCCAATACCCCTGTCATGTGGCGTGATGCACCACTATCTATAAGCCAGTGACAATGGGAATCTTTACGATTTAATTTGTCCTTTGAGCGTTGCGGGTTGTCAACCAATGATAACAATTGTGTCACCACGTCAGGTGTCAGAACGGCGAATGCATTTGCTTGCTCTAGTGGTTCCTCCGTTTGAGCTGCGTGTGCACCAAATGGCTTTGCATGGAATCCTCCTTGTGGGTTACTGCTCCTATCACCACCGAAACGTCCTCGTCCTCGTCCAGGAACTACAGATAAGTAACTACACCTAATTACAATAGGACTCAGTTATACATATCCTAACAAACTACAGGTTACAACATATCACAACAAATCATAACAACATATAGAATCTTCTATTCCAACACTCCCCCTCAAGTTGGAGCATGAAGACATGAAATGCCTAACTTGGAAAGAACGGCAAGAAATGGAACACGACCAAGTGCTTTGGTGAAAATGTCTGCGAGTTGCAAATGAGAACGAACAAAAGTAGTTCGAATCGTCTTAGAAACCAACCTTTCCCGGACAAAATGGCAATCAATTTCAATGTGTTTAGTTCGCTCATGGAACACAGGATTTGCCGCGATATGTATAGCGGCTTGATTATCACAACATAATTCCATAGGATCATCATGGATAACATCAAGTGAAGCAAGAAAAGACTTCAACCATATCAATTCTGCTGTCGCGGCAGCCATGGAGCGGTACTCAGCCTTTGCTGAGGAGCGTGAGACAGTGAGTTGCTTCTTTGTTTTCCAAGAAACATGTGAGGTTCCAAGCATAATGAAGAACCCAGAAACTGACCGGCGAGTTAAAGGGCAGCTGGCCCAATCTGAATCACAGAAAGCATGAATTTTGAGATCACTTTTGGAAGAAAGGAGGATACCTTGGCCAGGATTCATTTTGATGTATCTTAGTACCCGAATGGCAGCCTCATAATGTGCTTCCTTTGGAGCTTGCATGAACTGTGAAAGAGTGTGCACTACATAACTCAAATCAGGACGAGTGATCGTAAGGTACACTAGCTTGCCAACAATTCTTCTATAGCGACCTGGATCATCATAGTCAGGTCCATCTGCCAGAGCTAAGCGATGATTCTGTTCAATTGGAAACTGAACCGGTTTACAATCCAACAAACCTGTTTCTTTGAGGATATCTAATGCATATTTTCGTTGGCACAAGAAGATACCCTCATTGCTACGGGCAACCTCGATGCCCAAAAAATATTTCAAGTGACCCAAATCTTTAATTTTAAAACACTTGTTAAGATAAATCTTAACCTCTTGACATGCTTGGGAATCATTGCCTGCCAACACCAAATCATCAACATAGACTAGTATGGTCAAGAAGGTAGAACCACGCTTCAAAGTGAACAAAGTGTGATCTGCTTCGGATTGAACAAAACCGTATTTAATAAGTGAGGAACTCAACTTTGCAAACCAATTCCTGGGAGATTGTCGTAAGCCATATAACGACCTTTGCAAACGACACACTTTTCTTCCTTGTCCTTGATTAAAGCCTGCCGGTATGCGCATATACACTTCTTCGTCCAGTTCTCCATTAAGAAACGCATTATGAACATCCATTTGGTGCAAGTACCAACCTTTTGCAGCTGCAACCGAGAGTAGAGTTCTAACACTCACCATTTTCGCTACAGGAGCGTAAGTTTCATGGAAATCTTCTCCTGGAACTTGATGATTACCTGCAATTACCAACCTTGCTTTGTAGCGCTCGATGCTACCATTGGAATGATATTTAATTTTATATACCCATTTACATGGAAGGGCATGTTTGCCTGCAGGTAAATCAGTGATAGTCCACGTATTATTTTCTTCTAGTGCATGTATCTCCTGAGCCATAGCTTTACGCCAAACATCATTGGTCATTGCTTCTTTAAATGACCGAGCTTCACTACCTGCATCAATAGCAGCAACAAAAACTCGATGTTTTGAAGAAAAATTGTTAGTATTCACATAGTTGGCAATTGGATACCGTATACCTGAGGTGGAGCTAGAAGAGGTGAGACTGGGAGTGTATGTATGTGCCTCAATCAGATTACATTTGTAGTTACTCAAATAGGACGGAGGCCTTCGTGTGCGTGCTGGACGAAGAGAATCGTTTTGAGCTGATTCTGCACTTCTTTGCACAAGTTCGTGAGCTGAATCTTCTATTCCAACAAAACCCAACATTGGTAAGCTCCCCCTCAACCGAGTACCCTAAGCGCAAAGTAATTGACCCGCCTCCTAGCCAATCACCATGCTAGCTCGAGTTCAACCCGGCTTTGATACCAATGTCAGGCGAGTCCAAAGGGAAGCCCGTGGCGGGGGACCACCACCAATAGGCTAAGGCTACACCAACCGTAGCAAGTGGATCCGACATCATGTCTCAACTCAAAATCTTAAGGAATTGGGTTCATGGGTCCCTTCCATTTATATACTCTTCACTCAGCCCATTATCAATCAATGTGGGACTCATCACACTTGAATATCCCAACACAAGAATAGTCGCATTTAAACTTCTTCGCTCCTCTCAAAAATATATTTAGTTGATGAGAATCGAACTCAAATTTTCTCGTTACCTACTCAGATTAGCTAAAGTAAATAAATTATATTATTTTCACTATAGGTGAAAATGTGTTATATTTTAATCTGTTTTAATACAAAAAGCTCTTAGCTGTAATACAATTTTTTTCGTGTGGTAAAAAGCTGTAATGTACAATCATAATCGAACCTCCAGTATAATGATAACTAATTTTGAATATCAACTTTCAAATTTTAGAAGATAGAATAAAGCTTGAAATATTTGTATTATTGACCTTAAAACTTGATCAAAAAACTTAAATTCATGATTTAATATTCCAAAATTGGTAGTAAAAATTTAAAAAACTAATTGCTCATGATGCAGAGATAAAAAATTCTTTTAAAAAACTCATTCACAAGTAAAATATAGCCTCTATTAATTTCTAAAAAAAGTGCAATTTCTTAAAGTGGAAAAAAATTATAAGACAAATTGTAACTTACCAAACACATATATAATTTTATATTTTTGTCTTTTTTCATTTATAGAGTAATGCCTTGTCGATCCCTTGAATTCAGCATCTTATGGTGGATGCCACCTGATATTTTGAACTGGGGAAAGTGTGGTTTACTTAGCATAGTAGCAGTGTTGGAACGTGGCTAACATGCAACTAAGATCTTGTGGGGTTCAGACTTCAGAGTACTCGGGTCGTGTCAAGCTTTGAAATCGGTGCATGCAGGGCCACAGATTACTAAAGAGAATTCTGCTGAGGTAACTAGGTGGCATCAATTTACTGAACAAAGGTTTTCAGGCCACCCAATCCAATGATGAATGATACCAGTTTTCTATCACTTTCCCATAGCATTAATAAATTTTGCTAATTAATTCAATTGATGTCAGTGAATTAAGCCGAGCTAAGAATATATGATTGGCCTTTTCTAATATTGTTTTAAGTAGAAGTTTAAAATTTTAATTTTGATATTCACTCCAAATCAAATTAGTTACGAAATGATAAATTAATTAAAATATTTAAAAAAATTGATAACTCATTAATTGCCACTTGTTAATTATATTGTATTTCTTAAAATATTAAACACTAATCTAATAAAGACAATCAACGACACATCACGCATTGGGGTTCTGAAAAATTTAAAGCTTGCCAATGTATTCGTCAACTACAAAGTATCACTTAATTTGGTAGTTTAAGTATCTATTTGGATTATTTTTTTAAGTTAGAAGTTATATATAAGCAGAAGTTAGGTGAAATATATTTTTGAAAAAAACTTTTATAATGAAAAGTTTTTTTTTATAATGAAGAAAAAAATTAAAAATCAAAAGCTTCTGGAAGAATTTTTTTTAAATTCTTATCAGCTTTTTTTAAATTGTGTGTTTTTTTTTAAATGAAAAGCTATAGTGTTAGAAAAAGGGAGAATTTTCTTAAAATATGTGCATTTAAATAGCTTTTAAGCTAAAAAATTTATGTATTCACCAAACAGCTTTTAATTTTTTTTAGCTTTAACTTATAAGTAATTTTTAAGTTAAAAAAGAGAGGATCCAAACAGGCTCTAATATGATTAGCATAACCCTTTATATTTTTAGATAAAAAATTTAAATTAAGGAAGGCATGCCTCATGCATCGCATAATATTCTTTTATTTTAGGGAAATATAAGTCTTCTACAAGAGATTTGTATCTTTTGTCATAAATCCTTCTATAGATGTGTTGTTATTATTTTATTTTTGTGATGGGTTCCACCACATTGTATCTTAATATAGAATATACTTTTTTCTATTACATGAGAGTAGACAAGTCATTTATTTTAAATTATTCTTTGTCAGGAAGCTTTGTTTATCAAACATGAATGCTTTTGTTTTAGAAAGGATGACATTGGGCTCAGAACTTTGGAGGATGTTTAGTAGAAGCGAATTTTTTTTATCCGAAAATCACAATTTTACAAGAATATGATAGAAAAATAAATTTGACAAGAATGTTATCCAAAAGATGTTTGGTAGGCCAATTTTTTTTTAAAATATTAGGTCAATTTTCCTATTCTATGTTTAGTTGATTATAAAATATTAATAGAAATATAGAGCGAATTTACAAAATTAACATTAAAGTTTTTTTTTGTTTAGCCTTTTTTTTTTTCTTCTCTTTCTTAACTCCTTGTCTTTCTCTTTTTCTATCTGTCTCAACTTGTGGAAGACGAAGACGAAACACTAGAAAATTTGAGAATGGAAAATTGGTGGGATACTGTGTTTATCAATTATCGATTCTTAAGCAGTGACTTTCATTTAATGGATGCAGGTGAGATGTTGGTAGGACCTGCAAAAGTTTTCTTAATGGATGAGATTTCAACTGGTTCCAAATTGTTAGGTTTTTGAGGCAGCTAGCTCATATCATGGATGTTACAATGATAATCTCTTTATTACAACCTACTCCATAAACATTTGAACTTTTTGATGACATAATCTTACTTTCAGAAGGTCAGATTGTGTACAAAGGTCCACGTGAGAATATTCTTAATTTTTTTGAGAGTGTGGGGTTCAAATAGCCCAAATACCCAGGAAGGAATGGAGTTGCAGACTTCAGGAGGGTGTATAAAGCACTTGTTACGATGTTCGCGGTGGATTGGATTGGTTTAAGAAGTAAAAATTATTTGATTCAATTCTTTCGGTTTGATCCTGTAATCATTCATTCAGTTTGGATTTTTTTAAAATTCGATCTGATCCAATCCAATTTTTTTCTGTTTGGATCGGATTGATTTTCAATTTTTTTCTTAAATTTTTTTTCATGATTATTGTGCAAATAACATCTTTTGTTTAATTTTTTTTTTCTGAAATACAAAAGTATCAGTAAACGATAATATAATTTTTTTTGTGAGCAATGAGATATGAAGCTCTACACAGATAAAATGTTGTTGATGAGATCTGACTAGGTTTTTTCTTAGGCTTAATTGATGAGTTAATGAATCTTGGATTTAGAAAATTTTGGGTTATGATTAGGGAAAGACCCAAGTAGGTAGAGAGAAATTAATATATTGAATCGGTTTGGATTATATTGGTTTTCATCAACCAATTCAAAAACCGATCCAATCCAATTAAAATTTGCGATTTTTTTTCAGATTTCAATTTTTTGATTTATTCGATTATCGCGGTTTGAATCGGTTTGGATCGTTGATGAACACTCCTAGTATACCCTGTGTTTATCAATTATCGATTCAAAGCGAAACACTATTGTATGGAGCATGATGATATGTGTTTAAAACCTAATTGCATCCTCCCCAACAACAAAGGCAACCACAAACGGGCCTCCATCAAGGACGAAGACCATATTACAACAAAAAATAGGCAACCGGGGAGGATATTTTTGTCAACCAAATCTTGTGTGATTTTCCCAGCCTATAGGAATTCAAGAATACCACTTCTTCGGTGGTATTTTTCAGTAGTATTTTGATTTAAAAAATACACATAAAATAAAATATCGGAAAAATCACTTCATTGAAATTTTTTTCTAAAATCTTCTATCAAACATGGTCTTTTTGAATCACCACCCTCAATTTCTCAAAAATCCTAAAAAAAAGCCGTTCACCAAACTCCCCCTTGAATCAATGGGAGGTTTCATACACATGGCTGTCTTCAATTCATAAATTTTATTATTATGCTCAATCGCATACGTAGAATTACTCTTGACCCATCTTTCCCCCTTTTGTAACATGCATTATGCTGTGACAAAAAAGAAGCTGTCGACTCTATTCTTAATTTTGGAATCAGTACGAATTTCCCTACTTATTATCCACGTTCTCCATGCAATCGGGGGAGCCATACATTTTTAGAAATTTCACTACATAATATTTAAAACTTATTCCGATGACATATATTCATGTCCATATAAAAAAGTATACTAATTCTCTTATACCACATGGCCAGTATTTTATATATAAAAATCTCTAAAATTAAGTGATTAAAAAATAAACAAAAAGAAAAAGAAAAATAAATGTAGAATGACAAATCAATAACAGACTAGAGAGAAATCGGGAATGGATGCAAAAGTGAAAGAAGAGAAATAAGATCAAAGTTGAGTGAAACAGTACAAATACAATACAAACAATACAATACGGTCTTATCTTATGTTAATGCTATTTCACGATAGCTTATGGTTGTGGAGTTGTTGTAAGGTGTCTTCACACTGTTAATTTGGTCGTTGCTAAGCTACCAATACTCAAATGCAATATTCGTTAGCCACGCATGCATATTCATCATTCTCTGTCTTGTCTTCCCTTTAAACGTGCCCCTCCTTCTTCCTCGCTCTCCTCTCTCTCACATCACCTGTGACATCTCTGTTTCTTTCTTTCTTCTTCTTCTTCTTCTTCTTCATTTGGATTCGTTGTGTATCTGGGTATGTCACGTGATCTTCAAAGTTTGTTGCTTTTCGTTTTTTCATGTTTGCCCTTTTAATTTCCCAGACTCTTCTGCATCCCCATTGCGATTGTTATCTCTTTTTGGCCCGTTTACTCTATTGGGTCGGAAACATTGATTCAGGGGAAGATCTCGAAATGTTGGAAAATTTCTATTTTTTTTTTTCGTCTGATGAATATAATCTTTCAATTTGTTATGGCAAAGAAGACGTTTTTAGCTATCAATGAAAGTTTTTTTTTTTTTTTTTCTGAGAACTGTTATTTTGGGTTGAAAGTGAAACTTTACTCTTCTTTGAATGGAGAGGGAGAAAGAGAGTTGGATCTGATTGAGACGCTCAGAGAGTTTTTCTCTCTGTTCTTTTGTGCAAAAAAAGAAAGACTCCATTTTTTTATTTTTATCTTTTTGCAGCAAAAGTATTTTATTTTATTTTTTCTGATTGGAATTTGCTGTGAAGGGTGGATTTTTCATTTTCTGGTGTAGGTCAATTTTCGGCCAATTGTGTGTTTTTACCTCTTCCTCTTGGTGTCGGTAAAATCCAATACACGCAGCTCTGTTTTCGTGTTCTTGGGGTGCTTATGTGTTTTATCATGTAATGCTTGTTTCGGAAATCGCTTAGGTTGGTGTTGTTTATTGCTATTTTATGTGGAGGTTTGTCTGGTGTAGATAACGAGTGTAGATTGAGCAACCTATGGAACCACTTGCTATCATTGCCAATATTCTAAGCATGTTTCTCGAATTCACATGTATTTTCTCTTTCTTGTCACACTGCAGCATGTGCATGAATATCTCACTAGTCCCTCGTGTTAATCCCCAACGTACTACACAAAACTAAATATAATTATAAGTCATTCAATTATGAGTTAATTCATTTCTGTTTTGGACCTTAGGGGTAAAATTCACCAGAAATTTAGTTCAGAGGAAATCCTTTTTTCCTTTTATTCCTGTGTACTTTGTAAGATGAAATAGTTTCTGATGCTTTCTGTTGCAGCAAGCAGTCATATGATGAAGACTGAATAAGAGATTCAATTTTCTATGAAGTCAATCAAATCATGGAGGTGGCTGATGAGAAAAAAGAGTGTCTTGCCTGATGGTTTGTCATCTTTTCTTTAAATTCTCATTACTTTGGATATTTCTAATTTGAATTTCTTGTAAACTGTTTTTTATTGTGGAGTTCTGTTTGTAACTTCACTTTTTTAATATGAATTCTCTTGGACCAGGGAAAATCAAGTTTGAAGATGAAACAGCTGCCTTTTATGGCAGTTGCGTGTACAGTAATGTTGTTTGTTTTGTATAGGACTATAAAGTATCAATATTACCAAGAAGAGGTATGAGATCTATAGAATTCTTTCGGATATCATCCTATGTCGTAACTATGGGCCAAAAATGTTGATATTATGTTTTGCTGCTGTGCTGCTTTATCCAGATATTAGTATAACAATGTTAGTATTTATTTTGATTAGAAAATCAGTGAAGTGGTGCCGAAAAAGATTAAAGAACCAAAGTTTTTGTTATCATTAGAAAACAATATTAAAAGAGTATCTTAGCATAAAACCCTATAGCTTTATTTGAATTTTTTTCCAGATGCTTGTATGGTGTACATTCAAAAGCCACTTTTTTGTGGCAGGTGGCAATTACATGGCTTAAGCTTTTCCTTTCTTATAATGCACCATTAAATGACATTTTATTCTTGTTCTTCCTTCTTTGCATGGCTAATTCAAAATTTCCTTCTTTGTTTATCATCTGCCATTATCAGATAGACAAAAAGTGGAGTACCCGGGGAGAAGAAAAGGTATACTCTGATGCTAGTTTAACTTTTCCAATTAGCTTTATGACTCTTCTTTCCAAATTTGAGCTTTGACGCATTTAAAGCAAAGGCTCTGAAGGTTATGGTAAATGATGGCTATGGTTGCTTTAAAATTTTTTGATGCACCTGCCTACTTCACAATTCTTGGATTTTGATAATGTAACTTGGTTGCATATTCTTCATTCACATTGGTACTTTTGATGCCAACTGTGCAGGCATATCCTGCAACTTCTGTGAAGTTGAAAGGCTTGCCACAAGGTATAATACACGCTACTTCAGATTTCGAGTTAAGGCCTTTATGGTTGCCAAGTAGTTCAAGGTCTAAGGTCAGCATCTTTGCATTGTTCTTTTACATTATAGTTCTAGTCAAACTGATAGATGATGGCCAAAATTTGGTAAACTATAATGGGCATGGTAACAGTTACCAAAGCTGCTTCACCTGAGCTAGCTAACATGATTGCTTGGTTGTGATTATTTGATTGCAGGATAGTGTGTACTCCAATCGTAACTTGCTGGCAGTTCCAGTTGGTATTAAACAAAAGCATAATGTAGATGCCATGGTGCAAAAGGTATTTTTGATGATTCATTGGGTTATAAAAATTGTTTTAATCAGCATTCCTGATCTAATTTCATTGGTTTCAGTTTCTTACAGGAAATTTTACAATTATTTTATTCCATTATGATGGAAAGGTGGATGAATGGGGAGACCTTAGTTGGAGTAGCAAGGCCATACACATAGCTGCTCAAAGCCAAACAAAGTGGTAAGTACAAGACTGATCACTGATGGGTGCTTTTTTCTGTATGAAAACCTTATATATTGAATCATATGTTAATTGAGGGGAGGTCACTTTAAACTTAGAAATTAATTGGGCATGTCATCTCTTCATCGCAGAAAGGATTTATTGAAAACTGAAATGTCTCTTGGACTCGAAAAGAGCCAAATAGGCTATGTAACATCGTTACAAGTTTGTAGGACATTTTGGCTTCTGTAAATGCAATGAAACCAAGGTTTTTGTTTAATTTCCTTTTTCTTTCTCGGAACAACCACTTGAATTGAAAAAACTTTACATAGCAATATAACCCCTTATCGAAACTACGTGAATCTTCTAGTTATAGATAAATTGGGTAATGTGCCACTGCCTGACCTTGGTTCAATTAATATTTCTTTGTTATTTGTATACCTTTTCAGTCTGGTTTATTTTTCTCAATTTAGATACTAATACCTGAGTTCTTTCCCAGGTGGTTTGCAAAAAGATTTCTACATCCAGATATAGTTTCTATTTATGATTATATCTTTCTCTGGGATGAGGATTTAGGGGTGGAGTATTTTTCTCCGTCAAGGTATGACTGATGGTTTTGTTGCTTTTGCTCTGCTGGTGGTGTTTTGACATTTGTCTACCTTTTGCTTCTAATGTATTTTTTTTTCCCAATTAATTTGGGATAAAGGTGTTGTTGATGTTGATGTTGATGTTGATGTTGATATGATATGATTTTTTTTCTGGTTTAGATTTTGAAAACTGAATGAATAGGTGGCCTTTGTAGTCAATTAAAATGAGAAATTTCTCCTCTATTTCCTATTACAATAAAAACCAAGAGCATGGTTTTGGGGAAAAAATTTAGGGACCAATTGGAGTATCCTCTTTTTTATATAAATCAATTTTGTTTTATGTCAACTTGTATTTTACCAAAACAGTTCACAACCAGCTTTAACTGCTCATAGGATTGGTTGTTCACTTGATAATTTATTGCCCTAGCCTCTAATTCAGTGATGGTTCATACATACATACTTGTGTGTGCTTGTGTATATCAATCATAGCATATATTGCTGAATGCCTTGGATCAATTTAAATACCTATACATTATTGCTATATTGATAAAAAAAAATTGGTTTTAGATGAAAGTCTGTAATTGTATTGATAATTTCTTCTAGCTAAATAATGATTTCTCTGCCTTAGTGTTTAATTGAACTTGCACCCACCATAAACTCTATATAATCGTTATTAAATTAGTAAGGTTCCGTTAGGTTGTTGAGTAATATATGCTCTGTAATGGTGGAAATAGAGGTTATTGGTTGGATTTATGTTCTTTATCTTGTTCTTTTTTTAAAGGCTAGTCAATCACCTTGTGACAGATTTTTATACTCTCATCAAAGAAAGAATGAATTAACATGGACATTTGTTTTTGCAGATACATTGAAATTGTAAAGGAAGAAGGATTGGAGATATCTCAACCAGCTCTTGACCCAAACTCAACAGAGATACATCATAGAATTACAGTTAGAGCTAGGACCAAGAAAGTTCATAGGTGACTTATTGTCAAAGACAATTGATATGTACTTGTTAATCATTGCTTGTCCATTGTCATACTTACACTTGAGTTTTCATATATGCAGGAGAGTCTATGAACTCAGAGGCAATACTAGGTGTTCAGATGCAAGTCAAGGGCCGCCATGCACTGGGTAACTGTTACTTTATTTGAACCCGGTTATGCTGTGTGTTTTTTTCATGTTGTTTTTTGGTTCTGGATCTTATTCAAGTGGTGTTATCATCCTTCCATCTGCCATCAAGGTGGGAGATGTTTGAATTTAATCTGTCAATATATTGAAAAGGAAAATAAACGAAATTAATAACATTTCCTGCTGTGGTGATTTATGGTAATTGTTGGTTACGTCTATAAACATGTTATGAATGACATTGAAATCTCAATATGACTTGGGCAGGTTTGTGGAAGGTATGGCTCCCGTTTTTTCTCGATCTGCCTGGTATTGTACTTGGCATCTTATACAGGTAATTTTCCATTCTACATAGGAATTGTAAAAGCTCTTTTAAGTTCTAACAACAGACAACACCTGAATTTTTTCAAAATTATTCAAAAGTTTTATCCCTTATACAAACTCTGTGTTGAGTTGTCTACTCTGGTGTACTTTTATGAACTAAGAGATTGATTAATAATAAGGTAGGAGATTAGAGAAAAAGATGAATATACTCTGTATAACTATATCCAGAGCTAGAATTTTCTAGGAATTCAAGGACAACTGAGAAAGAAAATTACAGAAAAAGAAATGACTAAACCACAGAATTGAACTCCCAGCCTTGGGAGAGGCCTCTCCCCCACTCAGACCCACACTTTACACAATTTTGTCTGCTCTCTCCTTGTGTTGTTTTTTATCCTTCCTCTACAATTCTGTTAGGCTCCTTCATTCTCATCATTGCTTCCTTCTTTCCGCTCATTATTCCCATGATGCCACTTAACCAACTCTTCTTTTGGCCCATTATCTATGATGGACTCTACTTCTCTGCCCAGCCCCCTCCTTCCCTTATCATACACCTTAGTGCCTTGTTTGAGTCTTCTAGAATAAATTTTGGTAATGGGCCTAACATTTAGCTTTTTGTTTTTGAAATGAAAATTCCTTATTTATTATATTGAGCCATTAAATATGTCAAGGTACCAAAAGCATCATATTGAGGATGTGGAATCATTTTCTGCCCTCATCCAGCACCTGAAAAGAAAACTTTTTCCAATTTACTTGGATTAACATGCATTTTATTTTAGTTGATTTCCAGATGAAGTTAACCTTGTCTCTGTTGTAATTTTAGGTATTCAATTTTTGTTTTTGTCTAGTAATAGATCAAAATAGCTCATTATTTTGGTAACTCATTATTATAATTTTCATTTTCTCAGAATGACCTTGTCCATGGATGGGGAATGGATATGAAACTTGGATATTGTGCACAGGTGAGAATTTTACACATTTTTTGGACAAAGTTTTTAACTTTTGGTGGTCATGGAATGCATCATATTTTCCATTCAACTTGGAATGCATTATGTTTTCCATTCAACTTATATATCAACAGTTTGTTGTGTTTACACTAGAATGACCAGCTCTTATCCTTCTCTTTAAGCTTCATTTACTGCATGACAAGTATCATTAGCAGTAAAATAGTCAATGTTATTTTTCAGGGAGATCGCACTCAAAATGTGGGAGTTGTTGATAGTGAATACGTTGTTCACAAGGGAATACAAACTCTAGGTGGTAGCGATCATGATACAACTAAAGTATTTTCCTCCTTTCTCTCCTAGTGTTTGAATTCATTTACCTTTCTTCCTTTTGTACTATGTCTTTGTTAACCAAAAAAATGAAAATAAAAAAAATCATCAACTGCTTATTTCCTATAATCCTATTTCATTAACTAACTCATTGAATCCTAAATTCATTTTTTTTTTTATTGATTTTGTTCCCTAATCAGAGACATGGTTCAGCAGCCTTTGATGAACGAACTGAGGTGAGGGATTTGAACTGCTTACAAAACCAAGTATTGTATTTGTATTTGTATTTGATCACAAAGTATTTTGCAAATGACCCTTGTTTACATTGTAACATTGGGGTGAGCAGATAAGAAGGCAATCAACATGGGAACATCAAATCTTCAAAGAACGCTGGAATCAAGCTATTGCTGAGGACAGAAGCTGGGTTGATCCTTTTAACAGTGATCAAAGACGAATAAGACGAAGGCACAACAGCCAACGGTTTTAACTAACCTGGTTTCATATGTTATTAGCCCTGCTTCATTCATATAAGCCATTAGTCATATTTATAGGCATATAATTTCGTTCTTTTTTTAATGTAGCTGAGTGAATTCTCAATTCATTCAATTTTGAAAGCTCACATATTTCTTTATATTCTTTTGTTCTTTCCTTTTGTCCGGATTTTGTTCCTTGTCTTTTTTCCTCTATACGAGTCCTCCAATTTTGATGTAATTATCATATATGCAGCCTTAGTATTACCATTAGAGCTAAATGAGCTTTCCATTTTCTTATTGTGCTTTTGGTTTTGGTGGTCTATGTGTTAGTATTTGGGTGTCCTAGAGACAATCTTATGATTAAATAAGGATAGAGATGTAGACCTTTTTAATATTGTCGCAAATAAATAAAAGCACTATTTATCTTGTTCCATAATTATGTCTCGATATTAATATTAATATATTATGAATAACTTGATAAACCCCGTGGAATAGAATAGGTATCTCTTGAGTATCTGTGATGAGATCACAATCATGAGGATTCAAGAATACTGGATGTTTATTCCTAATTTTATGTTCCTAGTGTAGAGATACTGAGAATGGGGTCAGTAATCTCGGGTAAGACTAGCACGACTTATCTATTTGTATATGGATACAAGGTATAGACCTCATGTGCTACAGATATGGAGATGTCTTAGCTAAAGTCGTGGGTGGACCTATAAGGGTATATCTCGCACTGAACGGACCCACAAAGAGACTCTATGAGGAACTCTCACAGAGAGTATCATTAGAGTAGTCTCTTTATATTTGGGTATGTCTTTCCTAAGACCAGAAGTTATTACCTAGACTGTGTTCTAGAAGGCATGCTTTGATTGTGCACCTCGTCTGCCTGAAACATGGAGACTCATAGGTATACTGTTGGGCTTGTCCTGAAAGAACACAGGGCTAGGGTGATAAGCTGAAGGAATTCGTCAAATCTCTGTGAGAGATTAGGTTATCTGTAAACCGGAGAAATCGGGATGACATTTACAGGGACTCAGGAATCTATGCATAGTAAAAGAGATCATGAGATGATCTGCCTTTAGAGTCTGTAAATTGAAGATTCCCTATTTCGAATAAAGCTTACCCTAAACCGCAGGGGTTGATACGCTTCCTTACCCTAGGTTTTATGGGAAGGTAACCGAGACGAAAGGAAATATATACGGCAACCAAATATGTTTAATAGGATGATCAAATCATTAATCTAACTAGTTCTGGGGCAACAAAGCATTGCTAGTGCTCTATGTTGTCATTATATGGGTTGGGCTTATTGGGCCCAAGCCCATTTATGTCAGTGGCTAAGTTGGACCTAATGGGTCACACACAAACACCTAATTGTCTAGATGCTCTAGCATTAAAGGTATTGGGCCTAATAATAGTTATTAGCCCAAGAAGTTGTTTGGAACTCCACCTAAAGGGGTGGAGGGCGCATAGTTCATTGTAATGAGCTTGGATAGTCCAAGACATTACTAATTAATTTAATTAGTTAAATTAATTATCAAACATTTAAATTTTGAATTTTGGAATTCGAAATTTGAATTTTGAAATTTTGAATTTGAATTTCAAAATTCGAATTTTGAATTTGAAATTTGAATTTTGAAATTTGAATTTTGAAATTTGGATTTTGAATTCGAATTTTGAAATTTGAAATTTGAATTTGAATGTTTGAACATTTGAATTTGAATACTTGAATGTTTGAATTCAAATATTTGAATTGCCTATGAAAGATTGTTTCATAACAAAAGGATAAGATGAGATCTTGTTGGAACAAATCACTAGTATCATGAGAGAATCTTTTGGACAAGATCCAAGGCCATATATGGCGCTGATTTGGGTTGTTGGTGAGCAAGATTTGCTCATCAAAATCAGCTCCAGAAGATTCAGTCAGTTGGGAGAAAATCTGAGTGAGTTGATTCAAATTTGAATGCAACTACTCAGATGTATCTGGTCACCTTTTTGGGCTATATGGGGCGCACCATATAGCTGATCTTATGAAGATTTCTGATCAGAATTTTGAATAGGTTTTTGAACCAATTCTCAAGAGAATATTCTAGGAGACTGTTAGCAATTTTTGAAATAAAACAGCTCTACTTCTCTCTCTCCAATCTGGCGCCTAATGATCAGATTTTTAGGAGAAAAATCTGATTGGTATTTTATTTTAAATACTCTCCTCTTATGCACCTATGTGGTAGTTGTTCCTCCAAGGGTTTTTCTGAAAACCTAGCCTATTCTCTCCTCTCTCCTGCGCCACTTGTGAAGCTTTCACATTGAGAGCTTCACTTTTTCAAACACTTTCACCTAGCCTCCATCTTCACACATAGAGCGCCTAGCAAGCCTCTTTGTGGTGATCATCCGGTGGCTTCACAAGAAGGAGTTCTTGCACCTAGACGAGTGGGTGGTGTGGATCAACGTTAGAGGGTCTGAACCCTTCAGACCGGCCTTGATCATCTGGTGATTTCACGAACAAGGTAACATCATGCTTTCCTAAAGCATGATCTTGATGTGCATGTATATTCCGCAAAGAAAAATTTTGTTTTTCCCTCTTGCATGCATCGGCCTTCAAGGCCATTTCGAACTTTCAAGTGGTATCAGAGCCCGGTTGCTTTACCATCGACGGGTGATGGTACCTTGTTTGTAATCATATTTTTCACGGTTAAAATCTCTTTAAAGGTTAAAGATTCAATTTTTTATGAATGGATTCTAATTTACAATACTTTAAACGGTTAAAGTTTTTGTTTTTATGAACATGTTATTTCGAATGCCATGTTCATGCATCCATTCATATTCATGGTTGTCTTTTTCTTTATAAAAGTTTTAAAAGGAAGCACCTTTTTGAAGGGTGGAGTTCGACCATGAAAGGTGTTTTGAACACCTTGATTGTTTTCTTATTTTTTTCTCCATGAATTGTTTCATGAGCATGCAATAAAATTTTTTCGAAAATTAATCTCATATACATGAGTATATGGTTCGGCCATTAAGTGTTGATGGCTATATGCATGATTTAATTTTGTGTTCTTTGAGAAAGAGTCAACAAAATTAGAATTATATTAATTGTTATATAATTCGGCCAATTGAAAAATTAAGAAAAGTTTTAAATTTTAAATATGTTTTGATAATTAATTGTTAAATATCAAGACATACGTGAAAAATATATATTATGTGATAATATTTTGTACTTGTGAGTTGTCTAACATTTCAGGTGCAAAAGAGGAAGGGGATGGTCATGGTGCCCGGAATTTGAAATTTCAAATTTAAATTAATGTGTAATTTTGGGCTCTTTTAAAAGAGATGTAATTTGAATTTCAAATTTTGTAATTTAAATTTTGTATTTTAAATTTTGTCCCTCCAAGATGTTTTGGAGTTTCTTTAATTGTAATTAGAGAAATTAGGCTAGTGGCGTATAGACGACAAGAAGCCGAGGCTTGAGAAGCAAGATGGACAAAAGAGCGAGCACCATGACTATCTCAAAATAAAACTGTTTTATTTGCATGTATGTTATTATACGACTAGTATGCATGAGATAGAGTATCGCGATATGTATGCTTTATGACTTATGACGTCTAGTATGCATGAGTTGGACTAAATCGCGTTTGTATGATTATTATGCAAGTCCAATTGCGACTAGTTTAAACCGTTAGATGTATGACATAGGTAACGACTAGCATGATAATATATTAATGCGTTTGATGAGACTTAATAAACCCTTAATAAAATGAACCCTTAAAAGGAATAAAATTATTAAGCGCATGATTACCTCCCACCACCAATATTACTCAAACCTCCTCTAAATAGTGGTGCTCTACAACCCAGTTGGGACCCACTGTTTCGTTGAGTAAGAGTAGTATTAGAAGTGTAAGACACTTGGGGTGCTGGTTAGTGCTTAACTGAGACATAAGCTGCAGGCCCAGCCGGGCTTATGTGCTTAGGGTAATAGTGCTAGGTTGGTTGCATGAGATGCACCACTAAGTGACAAGGAGTTGTCAACCTAATGTTAAGAAAGGGTATGAGATACCATTGATAAAGATCAATCCATTATTTAAATTAATCTTGCGGTCTCAGACGGGGGTTAAAATAAATAATCGCATTCTTAATCCCACTAAGGTAAATTCTAAAAGTAGAATAACCCTAAGTCAAAAGGAAGGGTCATTGACTTAGATAAAATAGTGGGAGGGGCAAAATTATTTAAAGTCTTTAATAATTTTTTTTACTACATGATCAAATATTAATTAATTTTATCTTTACATTTTTCAGTTAATTAGTATGACTAATACACTGTCACTGCGCTCCATACTTGATACGAACAAGCTGACCGGTCCAAATTTTATGGACTGGTATCGGAACCTAAGAATTGTTCTAAGGGCCGAAAAGATTGCTTACGTCCTAGATGCTGAATTACCCGTAGCTCCTAGGGAAGGGGAAGATGGGTTCGCGGAATATGATTTCGAGGCCCACAAACAGCACATGGATGACAATGTGTTGGCTGTCTGCATCATGTTGGCATCCATGTCGCCTGAACTGCAAAAGCAGCATGAGCATATGGATGCTCCCTCTATTGTCTTACATCTAAAAGAGTTGTATGACATTAAAGGCAGGCATGAGAGGTATGAGGCCTCAAGAGAATTGTTCTCTTGCAGGATGTCTGAGAGCATGTCTGTTGGCAGTCATGTTCTTAAGATGATCGGCCTGATTGAGAAGCTAGGAAATCTAGGCTTTATCATGGATGCCGAACTAAGTAATGACTTAGTCCTCACCTCACTTCCACCTTCCTTTAGTCAATTCATCATGAATTACCACATGCATGGGATGCAAGTGAGCTTGCCTGAGTTGTTAAGTATGTTAACAACTGCTGAAGTGTCTATCAAAAAGGATAAGACACAAGCTCTTCTGATTGGTGGGCCTAGCAGGGCCAAGGGTAAGGGTAAGGAGCCTGCTAAAGGTGACTCCCTTAAACCCAAAGGAAAACCCAAGAAGAAGAAGGGCAAAGGAAAGGGTAAGAAGGCTTCGAATGACAAAAGCAAAGCTGAGTGCTTCCACTGTGGCAAGAAAGGCCATTGGAAGAGGAACTGTCCAGACTACCTGAAGAGTGTGAAGGACAAGAAGCATGGTGATGCTTCTACCTCAGGTATTTTCATGATTGAGATCAATTATTCATGTGCTAATCCTACTTCATGGGTATTGGATACCGGTTGTGGTTCTCATATCTGCAATATGTTGCAGGTGCTTAGGAGCCCAAGGAGATTGGAGAGGAACGAGGTGGACCTCCGCGTTGGTAATGGAGCAAGAGTTGCTGCTCATTCTATTGGAGAAGCCGACCTCATTTTGCCTACGGGCCTTTTTCTGCATTTGAATAAATGTCTTTATGTTCCAAGTATTTCTAGAAACATTATTTCAATTTCTTGTTTAGAACAAGATGGATTTATTTTCAGTATTAAGAATGGTACATTTTCTATCATTATGAATGATATTGTTTATGGTACTGCTACCTTAATAAATGGATTGTATGTTCTAGAAATGGGAACTGAAGTGCTCAAAATAGATGTGAAACGACCTAGGATGGATAATCAATCATATCTTTGGCACTGTAGACTAGGGCACATAAATGAAACAAGATTGTCTAGGATGCATGCAAATGGATACCTAGATTCCTTGGATTTGGAATCCTATGGACAATGTGAATCTTGTCTAGCTGGGAAAATGACTCATCACACGCCCAAAGGGCTTGAGAGTCATAGGGCTAGTGAGTTATTAGAACTCATTCACTCTGATGTATGTGGCCCAATGTCTATTGAGGCTAGAGGAGGATACTCCTATTTCATTACCTTTGGATGACAAATCAAGATTTGGGTATGTGTACCTGATGAGATATAAATCCGAAGCTTTTGAAAAGTTCAAAGAGTTTAGGAATGAAGTAGAGAAACAACGTGGCAAGATAATTAAGACATTACGATCAGATCGTGGTGGTGAATATTTGAGCCATGAGTTTCAGGATTATCTAAGAGAGAATGGAATTCTCTCGCAGTTTACTGCTCCTTACACACCACACCAAAATGGTGTCTCCGAAAGGAGAAACAGGACCTTGTTAGACATGGTTAGGTCTATGATGAGTGAGACTCAACTTCCAAAATCGTTTTGGGGATATGCCTTAGACACAGCGGCATACCTTCTAAATAGGGTACCGTCTAAATCTGTTCAGACCACACCATATGAGATATGGAATGGTAAGAGACCCAACCTGAGTTATCTCAGGGTTTGGGGATCGCCAGCTTATGTCAAGACATTGGCATCAGACAAGCTTAGTGCTAAGAGTACTAAATGTCTTTTTGTGGGGTATCCTAAAGGTACTAAAGGATACTACTTTTACTCTATGGATGAACACAAAGTGTTTGTATCCAAGAATGCTGAGTTCCTTGAGAAGGATTTGATCTCTCAAGGAGCCAGTGGGAGTAAGATTGATCTTGAAGAAGTTCAAGAACCACATGAACAGATTGAGGAACCCAAGTCTGCTCAGCAGGCGACGTTCTCCGATGGAGAAGTAAACACACAACTCCGTAGGTCTACGAGGGACATCCATCCACCTGAGAGGTATGGATTTGTGATTGAGAATCAACAAACCGTTGAGGATAATGAACCGAGTAACTACGAGGAGGCAGTCAAGGATGTTGACTCTTCCAGTTGGCTTGAAGCCATGGAATCTGAAATGGATTCGATGTATCAGAACAAGGTATGGACCTTGGTTCCTAAACCGCAAGGAATAGTTCCTATCGGTAACAAATGGGTCTTTAAAAGAAAGACTGATGCAAATGGCAACGTTCAAACCTACAAAGCTAGGTTGGTGGCGAAAGGATATCGTCAAAGACAAGGAGTTGACTATGATGAAACTTTCTCACCAGTTGCCATGATCAAATCTATAAGGATCATGCTTGCGATAGCAGCATATCACGACTATGAAATTTGGCAAATGGATGTCAAGACCGCCTTCTTGAATGGGTTCTTGAAGGAGGAAGTGTACATGACACAACCTGAAGGCTTTGTAATCAAAGATCAGGAGCATATGGTATGCAAACTTCAAAGGTCGATATATGGGCTAAAGCAAGCATCAAGGAGTTGGAATATTCGTTTTGATGAGGTCGTTAGGAGTAACGGTTTCATCAAGAACGAGGATGAACCTTGTGTTTACAGGAAGGTTAGTGGGAGTAATGTTGTCTTCCTAGTGCTTTATGTAGATGACATATTGCTTATAGGAAATGACATCCCCACATTACAAACAACGAAAGAATGGCTTTCAGAAAGCTTCACCATGAAGGATTTGGGAGAGGCGGCCTTATACTTGGTATAAAGATCTATAGAGATAGATCAAACAGGCTGCTGGGTTTATCTCAATCCACGTACATTGACAAGATGCTAAAGAGGTTTAGCATGGAAGGGTCGAAAAGGGGTTTTCTACCTGTCAGTCATGGGATACATCTTTCAAAGGCTATGTGTCCTAAGTCACAGCCTGAGAAGGATCGCATGAGTGGAATTCCATACGCTTCGGCTATTGGGTCCATCATGTATGCCATGATATGTACGAGACCAGATGTCTCATATGCTTTAAGCATTACGAGCAGATACCAGTCTGACCCTGGAGAGGGTCACTGGACGGCAGTCAAGACCATCCTTAAATACTTGAGAAGAACTAAGGATGCGTTTTTGGTCTATGGTGGGGTTAATGAGCTTACAGTGAAAGGGTTCACTGATGCCAGCTTTCAGAGTGACAAAGATGACTGCAAGTCACAGTCAGGGTTCGTATTCACCTTAAATGGTGGGGCAGTATCTTGGAAGAGTTCCAAGCAGGAGACAACAGCAGATTCAACGACAGAAGCTGAATACATAGCTGCTTCAGAAGCGGCTAAGGAGGCCGTGTGGATCAAGAAGTTCATATCTGAACTTAGGGTGGTTCCAAGCGTGGATGAGCCCATACAGTTGCTGTGCGACAACACTGGAGCCATTGCGCAGTCAAAGGAACCTAGGTCTCATCAAAGATCTAAGCACGTGCTCCGCAGATATCACCTGATTAGAGAAATCATTGATAGAATGGATGTAAAGATGGATTATGTTCCCACAGATGATAACCTGGCCGATTCTCTGACAAAGGCTGTTTCTCAGAGAAAACATGATAGTCATTATGAGGCTTTGGGTATACGACTTAGGTCTGATTGGCTCTAGGCCAAGTGGGAGCTTGTTAGTATTTGGGTGTCCTAGAGACAATCTTATGATTAAATAAGGACAGAGATGTAGACCTTTTTAATATTGTCGCAAATAAATAAAAGCACTCTTTATCTTGTTTCATAATTATGTCTCGATATTAATATTAATATATTATGAATAACTTGATAAACCCCGTGGAATAAAATAGGTATCTCTTGAGTATCTGTGATGAGATCACAATCATGAGGATTCAAGAATACCGGATGTTTATTCCTAATTTTATGTTCCTAGTCTAGAGATACTGAGAATGGGGTCAGTAATCTCGGGTAAGACTAGCACGACTTATCTATTTGTATATGGATACAAGGTATAGACCTCATGTGCTACAGATATGGAGATGTCTTAGCTAAAGTCGTGGGTGGACCTATAAGGGTATAGCTCGCACTGAACGGACCCACAAAGAGACTCTATGAGGAACTCTCACAGAGAGTATCATTAGAGTAGTCTCTTTATATTTGGGTATGTCTTTCCTAAGACCAGAAGTTATTACCTAGACTGTGTTCTAGAAGGCATGCTTTGATTGTGCACCTCGTCTGCCTGAAACATGGAGACTCATAGGTATACTGTTGGGCTTGTCCTGAAAGAACACAGGGCTAGGGTGATAAGCTGAAGGAATTCGTCAAATCTCTGTGAGAGATTAGGTTATCTGTAAACCGGAGAAATCGGGATGACATTTACAGGGACTCGGGAATCTATGCATAGTAAAAGAGATCATGAGATGATCTGCCTTTAGAGTCTGTAAATTGAAGATTCCCTATTTCGAATAAAGCTTACCCTAAACCGCAGGGGTTGATACGCTTCCTTACCCTAGGTTTTATGGGAAGGTAACCGAGACGAAAGGAAATATATACGGAAACCAAATATGTTTAATAGGATGATCAAATCATTAATCTAACTAGTTCTGGGGCAACAAAGCATTGCTAGTGCTCTGTGTTGTCATTAGATGGGTTGTGGGCTTATTGGGCCCAAGCCCATTTATGTCAGTGGCTAAGTTGGACCTAATGGGTCACACACAAACACCTAATTGTCTAGATGCTCTAGCATTAAAGGTATTGGGCCTAATAATAGTTATTAGCCCAAGAAGTTGTTTGGAACTCCACCTAAAGGGGTGGAGGGCGCATGGTTCATAGTAATGGGCTTGGATAGTCCAAGACATTACTAATTAATTTAATTAGTTAAATTGATTATCAAACATTTAAATTTTGAATTTTGGAATTCGAAATTTGAATTTTGAAATTTTGAATTTGAATTTCGAAATTCGAATTTTGAATTGGAAATTTGAAATTTGAATTTTGAATTTTGAATTTTGAATTTTGAAATTTGGATTTTGAATTAGAATTTTGAATTTTGAAATTTGAAAATTTGAATTTTGAATTTGAATTTTGAATTTGAATATTTGAATGTTTGAATTCAAATATTTGAATTTGAATTTGAATTTGAATTGCCTATGAAAGGTTGTTTCATAACAAAAGAATAAGATGAGATCTTGTTGGAACAAATCACTAGTATCATGAGAGAATCTTTTGGACAAGATCCAAGGCCATATATGGCGCTGATTTGGGTTGTTGGTGAGCAAGATTTGCTCTTCAAAATCAGCTCCAGAAGATTCAGTCAGTTTGGAGAAAATCTGAGTGAGTTGATTCAAATTTGAAAGCAACTGCTCAGATGTATCTGGTCACCTTTTTGGGCTATATGGGGCGCACCATATAGCTGATCTTATGAAGATTTCTGATCAGAATTTTGAATAGGTTTTTGAACCAATTCTCAAGAGAATATTCTAGGAGACTGTTAGCAATTTTTGAAATAAAACAGCTCCACTTCTCTCTCTCCAATCTGGCGCCTAATGATCAGATTTTTAGGAGAAAAATCTGATTGATATTTTATTTTAAATACGCTCCTCTTATTCACCTATGTGGTAGTTGTTCCTCCAAGGGTTTTTCTGAAAACCTAGCCTATTCTCTCCTCTCTCCTGCGCCACTTGTGAAGCTTTCACATTGAGAGCTTCACTTTTTCAAACACTTTCACCTAGCCTCCATCTTCACACATAGAGCGCCTAGCAAGCCTCTTTGTGGTGATCATCTGGTGGCTTCACAAGAAGGAGTTCTTGCACCTAGACGAGTGGGTGGTGTGGATCAACGTTAGAGGGTCTGAACCCTTCAGACCGGCCTTGATCATCTGGTGATTTCACGAACAAGGTAACATCATGCTTTCCTAAAGCATGATCTTGATGTGCATGTATATTCCGCAAAGAAAAATTTTGTTTTTCCCTCTTGCATGCATCGGCCTTCAAGGCCATTTCGAACTTTCACTAGCCTACAAGAAACAGAATATGGGGTGAAGTGGGTGTTAAAATTCAACAGACACATTATGATTGATTGATTATTTCTTTAGAAGATGAGTTTTTTTTCCTGTTTAAGGGGTTAGATGTAGAAGGCACCTGGACTGGTTAAATACAAAATTAACATTTTTTGGTTGGTTTAATGATTAATGTTAGAAGATGTTGTCTCTATAATTCTTCACCTTGAGTTTTAGTACCTATTGTTGAAGTGATAGATGATTTTTTTAGAAGATGAGTTTTTTTTGTCTGTTTAAGTGGTTAGATCTAGAAGGCACCTGACCTGGTTAAATACAAAATTAACATTTGTTGGTTGGTTTAATGGTTAATGTTGGAAGACGTGTTGTTGATCTTTCAGTTTCATATATATCTTGTTTTCATATCCGTTTTAGATGATGATGAGTTGATGAATGTAATGGTTGCTTAAAGCTTAGTAATAGTTGCATCTTTTGCTGTTTTGTTTTGGATCTTTTGGAGTTTTGGTTTCTAGATCATGCACCATCTCCTGGACCTTAGTTCTGCCAGATGAATCTAGCACTGGTTATGCCTCTATGATTAATAGCTTTGTTCTATTATTAGTTTTTGAAGTGACACACAATTCATGTCTTGCAGTGAAATTGCAAAGCATCGTTCACTTCCACCAGTCAAGCTTCAATGCAGCATGCTTGCTAAGGATGCTATAAAGGCAGCTGTTAAAGATTATGAAGCTAAGCGTGCCTCTGCAACTGCTAGCGGAGAGTCAACAACTGGACAGAAAACTGCCACTGCCTGATTTCTTTAATTTCTAGAATGATGATGAAAACAGTCTTTAGTGTGGTTTTATCACGGTGTTAACGAGTCAATTGTTATCATTCGAACATCTTGAAGCCAGACTATTTCAATAAGTGACCTCTAAATTGTATCTGCATGTATTTGTCAGTGTTGAAGGTTGGTCTGACTTTAATTATTAATTGATTCTCTATCTTTGGATCCATAACATTTTCAAATGTGTATAACAGCATCATGGATAAAATTGATTTTTGGCCCGCGGGCTAGCCCTAACTCGTGGGTTATATAATTTTTTAGCCCGTGTGGGCTGTTTAATATGTGGGCTTTTTGGCCCTGGCCCGCACAGGTTAAGGCCTAATGGGTCGAGCTGGTCCGTTTTGATGGCTCTAGCTGCACGTACAACAGCTGCAGAAATGTAAACCCCTATACACACACACACACACACACACATATATATATAGGATTTGCATTCATCATGCAACATGACAACAAAAAGTTTCCTAAACACAACATTTTGTGGGGCCCGCATTTTTTGAATAAAAAAAAAACTACGGCACGGAAAGCAATCTCTATAACATAACACAATCACTTTTCTTACAAGATAACTTTTATAAAACCCTATATATATATATGGTAAACTCATTTATGTAGCCGCTTTACGTACAACAATGACAGGTGTATGGTTATGATTTCTCATATCTAATGCTTTCATCTTTTGTATGATTATAATTCCCTGCATTTAATGCGTTCAAGTATATATATGACAAGTATTTGATTATTGCACGTACAGTAGCTGTAGAAATGTAAATACACACCCATATATATATATATATATATATATATATATATATATATATATATATATAGGAGAAAAATATTTCTCAAGCAGTTTGAGATATATTTATCTTCTGTCTATCCAAAAAACTACGTCGTTTTATTTATTTATTTTCTTATATTAATTGGTTCACATTTGAATGGTTATGATTCTCTTTTTTTCTCTCTTCCTTTATCGTCATTGATTCATCTTTGTATGGTTATGATTAGTGCAGGAGATAAAGTTATCTTAAGCAACTTGATAAACAATACAATTTTAAGTGTAGTGTTTGTTATTGTAAATGACACAATTTTATGTTATTTTAAATGAAACTATGTCATTTTTGTCTGTTTTGTCATTTTTTCTAATTTATAAAATTAGAAATAAAAAAATGAATATATATATATATATATATATATATATATATATATATATATATATATATATATATCGAGGTTTACATTTCTGCAGCTGCTGTACGTGCAACAATCAAATACTTGTCATATATATATTGAAAGCATTAAATGCGGGGAATCATAACCATACAAAGGATAAAAGCATTAAATGCGGGAAATCATAACCATACACATGTCGTTACTATACGTAAAGCGGCTTCTGAAATGATTTTACCATATATATTTTGGGATAGGATATTGTGACACCCAAGTGATGTTATACCCATGTAACACCCAGTCAATCTCACCGTTAAATTAGGTTTTTGATCTAACGATCTAGATTTAATTCTTATATACACCCTCACTTCCCCTTCTCTCTCCGCTTTCTCTCTGATCATACTCTCTCTTTTCCCTTCTCTCTCATCAAACTCTCTCTCTTCCCTTTCTCTCTGATCCACCGTTGCCGCGCCTCCCCCTCTGATCCACCGCCGCCACTGCCGCCCATAGCCGCCGTTGTCGCGCCGCCCGACTCCACCTCCGTCATCCCGCGCCGCCCACTCCACCGCCTTGCCGCTGCCGTTCCAAACTTGTGGAGCGAATCAGAGATTTCCAGATCCGATCTCAACCCAAGTGTTTTCCTCTCACTCTCTTCTCTCCCAAACCCCATATCATTACATGGTAAAAATCAAAACCCCCTTTTTTCCCATTTCAGTTCATTATATTTTGAACATCTGACCCACACTGCCAAATTTCTCTTGTAAAAGTTGCTGTAAATATTTAGGGGTTATCAATACTGTGAAATATGAATAGCATTTTGTTGTGATCACTTGAAGAAATTGTTTTTGTTTCACTTGCAAATTTTCATTGAAGATGATATATAAATCATCTTGCTTGTAAGGTTAAACTTCTTCCATGGCCACCACTTTCTATTCTCTAACAATATTTCTAATAGCAAAAATGAACTGATTATCTTACAATTACATACATAAATTAGGTGTGGAAAATGATCCAGAAAAAGATGGAATGTGTTGAAGTAATAGTCTTGAAGGAACCAATTCATCATTTATGGGCACATGGTGAAACAATTTTTGCAATTACTGAAAGCCAGGGAATAAAGGTGATGCTTCAATGATTTGTGACATGTAGCACTGAAACTTTAAAACAAAGTCACACACATATGTACCACCAGGTCTTCTCTATTATCTAGCTATACTGAAGTTAACCACAGTTTTGATTAGTTCAATAGAATTATTTATATTTTTTACCATTTGCAGCTAATTAAAGAATCAAGAGTGATAGGAGATATTATCAAAGGTAAGGAAGCAAAGTGCATGGCAGTGGCTCAGGGAAAGTTATACATTGGCTGCACAGATTCAAGCATACAGGTTAGTATTTTGTTGCTTGACATGCATTCTGGTACCAATAAAATACAAGCATGACATGATGCTTTATTTTAGGAGTATTCCACACCATACAACTGGGAAATAGAAATCAAAGCACGTACAAGGAGTTGGAGGAAGCAAAGTAAGCCCATCAATTCAGTTGTAGCATTATGTAGCTGATCTTTATATTTTGTGTTTTTCTTAAATATGTCAGATTGAGGACCAGGGTTTGAGCAGCAGCTTTTTTCCTTTCATAGTTGTGGAGGAGGATGTTTGCTCTGAAATCTGTGTACTTGAGCCTTTACTGGAATTAAGTGATACTGATCAAGACATTGAAGGAAATGGAAAAATTAAAGCCAAAAATCAAGCCATGGAGTTCTCTGTGGACCATGATTGGTGTGCAGTAGTTAAAATACTACTGAACCTCCTGCTTGATGAAACTTTTTGTTGTATAAGGGAAAGGAATTGTTGTATGTTTTTGTATTTTATGATTGTTGTTTATAAGAAGCTATTGTATTTTTTGAGGCACATTTTTGTCCTGTTTATCTAATTCGGTTGAAAAGGATGCTGATATAAAAATTTATATCGTACACATTGTTTCAATGTATTGAAAATCGCGTCTTTTTCTCCTTCTTGCAATATTTTTATAATTATTTCCTTTCATATTTTTATTCTTTTAGTTTCCATATAAAAACTGCAAGTACACATGCCATCTACACCTAATAAAGAAACCGTAGGATACTAGGAGCAGGGATACGATCATTCGATTTCAAGGTTTTTCTCAGGCTTCCTTCCATAGTGAGTGAATGGTGACTTTGACAGTGAATTGACATTATTAAAAAGAAACATGGCCACTAATATAAAAAACTCAATACAAGAATAAACCAAATTACAAAAAATATTGTTCAACGATACAATATGTCTTATAGCAACTAAAAGAAATAATAAATTAAATGATAATCATGTAGCAAATGTCATGTAACCCAAAATAAAAAAAAAACAACAACTAAAGTCAATGTAAATTTTTCTCTCTACATATACGCTTATTATGTCCTCGTTTCTTGCAATTTCCACAAATATTAGCATTCTTTGATGCTTCTTCAATCCCACCAGGCATGTCATTCCTAATTTCATCATTTAAGTCATTGTAGTCCGAATGGTCATCCATAATATACCTAAAAATTTAAAACCAAGAAATCATGTGTTCAGTGTAAGCAAGGTAAACCAGCTTTTGCAAAAATTAGAAGGAAAATTGCTATCCTACAAGATGTTTGCCCGTGATACAAAAGCTTCAAGAAATGAGTAAGTTCTTAATACTTGAATTTATATCTCTACTCAATAGAAATAGCACATACCAAATTCAGCTATGGCTTTTGTAGATAAGAGCTACTGACTATACAACTTGAGTCAGTGACAATGCTCATAAACAATAAAATTTAAAAACTTGACGGTACTGCATTTTGTCATTGTGAGAACTCTTTCCCTTATTGCATTGTAAGTAATGGCTTTTGGCAAATGATGCCTATGAAAAGAAGAATGAGCCAAGAAACAGGTATCATAAATAAATAGAAGTTAGAATCAACCTCTCAGCCACTGACTATTCCAACTATTATTCTTTATAATGTTGACCATAACTCATAATGATCACAACCACACGGTTCAACATTCCATGCCACTACTACTCTTCCATATTTTTAATGAAGGCATTGTACCCATGTTCTTTAGGCAGCGGAAATTAAAGTTTATAAAGTAAGAAAACCAAAAATAATATGCAGCACCTGCCCATGCAGTTTCAGCAAAGACACCGGCTGTTCTCAGCAAGGCTGAAGTGCACCTTGAAAATTTTCACAGAAAGGTCAGACTTACTTTACCAGATGCACAAAGTTTCTGTCAAAGAGAAGCAAAAATTGGTATAATTAGAAGGCAATGCAGAAACTGGAGGAAAAAATCAATTTCAGAAAAAATCGTTTCTTTCTAATTGCTTTTTCTTATAACAGAATATTTTAAGAAACCAATTCTCAAAACAGAAAAATTTCACTGCAATGTCAAATTTCACTAAAATAATAAGGCTTTGATGTGAGGTGCTACTCACATCCATCCACGGTAACTGGGTTTTCTATCTAGATCATTGTCTCTCTAGTTTCTACAGGCTTCATAATCTCCAATTGTGAACTATTTTGCATGTGAGAATTGAAGAACTTTCCTAATAAAGGTATAGTCTATAGAGAAGATCATGCAATAATTTCAAGCTTTGGTATTTTCTGAGCTGGGTCCTCCCGCAATTGCATAAGCCATTTAAAAGTTGTCAACAAATTTATTCATAAAAAAGAAGAAAGAAAAAGCTGAGTCATAAAGCCAATTTGAATCTTCGTTGCACAACATTATAGAGGGTTCAATACAAATATCAAGCTACTGTTTACGCATATACGCTTTGTCTTTCTTCCTAAAAGGCATTTAGTACTATATATCAAATTTACACAAACTAAAATCAGGAATTTCAAAGGTGAATCTGACAATACTTCACGTGAGCAAATGAAACTTTAACCTGACCTCATCACCTATATTGATGGTTATGACCAATCAAAATGAAATTTCAAAAGAAAATAAAATTGTCAATGTACCTTTCCAGTTTTGGTACCCTGAGATAATCACATTCCTGTAAAGACAAAATAGTTTTAATACACACACGTGACCATCAAATTTGGGAGAGAAAATTCAGCTGTACGTGACCATCTCTGATTCGCTCCACAAGTTTGGAACGGCAGCTGCAAGGCGGTGGAGTCGGGCGGCGCGGGATCAGAGGGGGAGGCGCGGCGGCGGCGACGGATCAGAGAGAAAGGGAATAGAGAAAGGAAGAGAGAGAGTTTGATGAGAGAGAAGGGAAAAGAGAGAGTATGATCAGAGAGAAAGGAGAGAGAGAGAAGCGGAAGTGAAGGTGTATATAAGGATTAAATCTGGATCGTTAGATTAAAAACCTAATTTAACGGTGAGATTGACTGGATGTCACATGGGTGTAACATCACTTGGATGTCACAATATCCTATCCCATATATTTTAAGAAAAAAGTGTCAATTTAAAAGATATAAAGTTTGTGTCATTTTTATCTTAAAGAAATAAATAGATCAAATAAGAGAGTGGATAAAAAAAATAAAAATATGAGTCTCAACTTTTTGTGAAAGTGAAATAACACAAATTGTGTGGTTCAAAACTACAAACATTTTTTTCCATATTTTATATAAACAAAAAAAGACAAAGCATGTGACATTAACAAAGAAGAAGATGGAAACTCCGAGAACGAACCCACTTGACAGTTTTACCCCTGACACTTCCTTCAATTTACATGACGCTACTTTGTTCTTTCGTACTTAACCTTTTCAACTTACCGTTTGGACCCAATCATCGGCAATCAAAGCATGGAGCGCGGGAATATGGAGGCGGCGCCGGAGGAATACCGGCGGAGTTCCGGCGAACCGGGGGCGGAGGAGGCGAAAGTGTTCAGGGGGAATGAAGTATTCGGCGAGTCGCCATCATCCAACTTTTTGAAGACGATTTTGGCGTTGGCGTTGTGGCTGGGAACTATTCATTTAAACGCAGCGTTGATGCTCTTCGCAGTTCTCTTCCTTCCTCTCTCCAAAGCACTCTTGTTCGTTTTTCTCTCTTGCTTTGCTTTTCTTTTATTTTCTTTATAAAAAAAAGTAGTATCTATTGATGATATTTTAAATGGGTTTTGTGGTGTATGTCAGGGTTTTTGGTTTGCTTTTTGTGTTGACGGTGATTCCTGTTGGTGAAAAGAGCAAATTTGGTCGAAAATTGTCCAGGTGCTATTTTTTTTTTGTAATTCCTTCTTTTTACAATAACGCACACTTTGAGTATTCAAAAAAAAAAAAAAAAAAACGCACACTTTGAGTGTCTTTTTATTTTTTCTTGTCTGAATAAAAAGAATATATCTTTTTTTTTAAGAAGAAAAAGAATTGGGTATTTTTCAGGTACATATGCAGACACGCTTGCGGTTACTTTCCCATCACGCTTCACGTAGAAGATATAAAGGCCTTCCTTCCAAATCGTGCTTATGGTTTGTACTTTGTACCGACCTATTAATTCAATCTTCACTTTTGATTTTTTTTTTATTTTTTATTTTTTAAAAAATTGCGTTCATTTGCACTCCTTTGCCATTGGCCAAAGACAAAAAAAAAAAAAATTTCTTGAAATAGCAAATATATTTTTTAAAAAAGTTATTTTTTATTTTTTTTATTTTGAAGTTTGCTGTGGCTTCTTTGGTTTAGGAAGAAAGGGTTCATAGGATAAGAGACTTGAGATCATCGTTCCTCGTGTTCCATAATGGGGGCTTGGTGACAGTCGTGAAAAGTATAACTTTCCTAAAAGTTTTGTAAGGGACCATAGAATATTGGGTGGCACTATTGACACTCTAAATTGCTAACTAACTGTATCCAATTTATTTATTTTTTAAAATTGCTGACTAACTGTTTTATGTTTTAATTTCTTGAATTGTCATAAATTAAATGTGTATAGACACACATGAATATGATTGCTTAAGGTTTGACTTCAATAATTTATTTTTAATTATTTGTAATTTAAGAGATTACAATTGAAAGTACTTAGTTTGATGTGTGGATAGGCAATGATAGTGCCAGTTGCCCCGCTCAAACAAAATGATTTATAAATTAATTGATTTTTTAAAGTGTTACTTTTCCAAATGAATTTTAATAGGATTCATTTATGAATGAAACCAGTTCTTTCATTTGAAAGATTCAACATTGTGTAAATATGACTAATTGTCCTGGATGAAATGATTTCTTGTTTATCCTTGAGCAGAGCTAGATAAGAAACATGTTTACGAATTTTAAGCCATCATATTTTTTGGTTCAACTCAATTTCTAAAAGTTTCTGTATGGAATCTCTAGTTAGCACAATTAACTAGATTTTTTTAAGGGATTACTGTTTGTCTTTTTAAAAGACATAGAATTGTGTTATTTTAATCAAAACTATTGTGTTTTATTGTGAGAGAAACAAAAATCATAGGAGGAGAAAGTGAGATTTTTTTTTTTAATTCAAATATTAAATAAAATATACTAGTTTTAAGTAAAATGACGGCCCTTTAAAAGGACAAACTTTTTTTTCCTTTTTTTAATTAAAAATCCCATTGGTTAATCATGGTGATGATTCCTGTTTTTTTTGTCTTTTCTTTTTAGTAGCTCATTGATATTAACAACATTATGCCCTGCATGCAGTTTTTGGTTATGAACCACATTCAGTTTTGCCAATTGGTGTTGTTGCACTAGCTGACAACACAGGTTTTATGCCGCTTCCAAAAATAAAAGTTCTTGCTAGCAGTGCGGTGAGGCTTTTACTTGAGACTCTGTTTTATAATGAAGGCCATTAAAGATATTATTTTAAATTTTTCTCGTCACATTTGATGAATAGATATTTTATGCACCATTTTTGAGACACATATGGACATGGCTGGGTCTGACACCAGCCACAAAGAAGAACTTTATCTCCCTGTTGGATGCGGGCTACAGTTGCATCCTAATACCTGGTGGAGTGCAAGAAACCTTTTTAATGGAGCACAGTTCTGAGGTACATTGTTTTATACTCTCCTTTTTACACGCAATTTATATTTTTATTCTTTCATTGATAACTGAAAATGTTCATTGTCCTTTAGATATTGGATTATGACTGTGCCAAAGTTTAGTCATATGTTGGTTTAGGCATTTTCCCTTGCTGTGCAAGCAAGCACTTGGCCTCAATTACCCTGTCAGTGACATATGTTTGAATGATTAGGAATGTTAGATAGTCATTGACTCATTAAACTTTGATTTTTTCCCCCATATCAAATTTATATTTAGATTAGAGTGGGGAGTGTGATGGTACCAGGAAAAAAAAGAAAAAAAAAAAACTGTGTTATGGACCATAATATTGGGTCCATATCTTAACAACCTAACAAATGAATAAGCAGCACATCATGATTGATAAGATACCAAAATCTAATCCCAACAATAAGATAAGACCCCACAACAACCTTATAACAGACTAAGTGAAGGCTCAACCAGGTAATTCATTATAAATAAAAGTGAGGTACACATTTTTTGCTTGTCTTTACTTCTGCCATATACCCATGTCTTGGCTATGCCCGTTACTATTTAGTGCACAATGATCCATACACCCTTGAGGTATCTCTTTCATAGATATTCGCGAGCGTACAGATCTCATATTAAGTCATCACCTATCCGGTGAACATTCCCGGTCCACCCGTGCATAACACTTTGTATTACGAATGATTAGGGAATCAACCCTTAGACAGCACCAAATTCCTTGAAACACAAGTACAATCACTACTGCTAAGGAATTGAAAACAATACATAATCACTAAGAATAATCCACTTATTTACGAATCACACATGCCAATTCAATCTATTAATTGGACAAATTGTTAATTGACAGAAAAAATAAAATAAAGATCAGCAAATGGACACACCAATACTTGTTAATTCTGAAGAAGAAAGACAAAATTACAGTTAACCAACTACTCCCTCTATAAGGAAAAGACCCTTCTCAAGAGTTCCCATTTACCTCCTTAATGGAACTACTTCTTTGATGCCTCCATCCATCCACTCTCTTCCCTATAACTAACTCATCATCACCATTTCCTCCCTTCACCATTCAGAGCATGCCACGTGTATTCTTTTGCAATAAACTCTCCTCCATTCCCTTTCTTCTCATTATGTACTTATGTACTTGAGGCATTATGTACTTAAGGCAGAAATCGGGGATACTTTGGCTAATGTTACAAGTTCAAGGAAGAAAACAGTTATGCATCCAGTCCTAAGTTCCTGTCATATACTTCAGCTCACACAAGTCTAATCATGCTTCCACCTGGAGTCTCAAGTTAAGTGTCTACAGAATGTTCCACATCTAATTACTCAAGGTAACTTAAGTACATTCCAAAGTTCTCATGTCATACCTATATAGACATTAACCCTTTTCTCAAAAGTACATGTTACATCTTCTCCAATACAGAAACTACTCAAGAACAGTATATTGATGTGGACCAACCAGTACAATGTTCAGTAAGACAGTTACAATAACAAAGACAATATATTGCTATGGGAAATTACAATGACAACAATGGAAGAGACAATTAACATTAATAAAAAAGAGAAAATAACAATGATAGTTCTAGAGCAATTGGAGAGGCTCTAGTCTCTCCCTAATCACCTAAGAGGTGCCCAAAAGTCCCAAGTCCAAAGATGCCTCTCCTCACTTCCCGGCTGCTTTTTAACCATCTCATCCTTTCTCCTTGCCACCTCATCCCTTCTAACAGAATTAGAGCCTTCCAACAACCTTACCTTTAGAATATTTCCTTTACTAATTGAGTCATCCTTCTTAAATAATTCCCTTCCCTGTGGCAATTCTTAGGATAAACCATTAGGTGGGGTCCTATCACATTATGTACTTAAGGCAGAAATTGGGGATACTTTGGCTAATGTTACAAGTTGAAGGAAGAAAAGAGTTATGCATCCAGTCGTAAGTTCCTGTCATATACTTCAGCTCACACAAGTCTAATCATGCTTCAACCTGGAGTCTCAAGTTAAGTGTCTACAGAATGTTCCACATCTAATTACTCAAGGTAACTTAAGTACATTCCAAAGTTCTCATGTCACACATCAACCCTTTTCTCCAGAGTACATGTTACATCTTCTCCAAAATACATAATTGTTAGAGGGAATACAATTTAAAACCATTAACGTAGTCTTACATAATAGCTTAAGTTATTGGGTTATATTAGTTTTTTACATGGTATCAGAGCCATCATGATCAAGTGCTCACGAGTTCGATCTTCACTAACCCCATTCTACTAATAAATAATGTGGAGTTTCTTAGCATAGGTAGACGGAGCCTGTGCATTGTCCACCTTTCAAGCCCAATGGGCTCTTATGTGAGGGGACGTGTTAGAGGAAATATATTATAAAACCATTAATGTAGCTTCACCTAATAGATTAAGCTTTTGGATGAAATGGTTCTTTACAATAATTTTAAACCGATTTAGTTAACTAAACAAACGTGAACCTCAGCTTTACATATGACATGATTTCTTTACAAGACAAAATACACAAATAGGATTCTTCAAAAGTCATTCAATTACATAGCTTCCAAAACCGAAACCAAACATCCACAAAAGCACATTTCACTCCAACAGGGCAGATTTCAATCTCATCATGGGTCATTTTTTTGCTTTGTTCCTTTCCTCCTTGGGTTTTGCAATTGCTGCCCACAAAGGGTAAGAAAAATGGTTATCGATGAGCTATGAAACCAGGAAATTCCTTCCACCATAGGAGCTCCAAGACCTGCAATACTGTTAATACAAGGCAGCATATACATTCGATCTTTAGTTCTCATATGTCATACAAACTATAGCACACAATTGTCCTTGGTTCCATGAAATTCATCCCAACATAAGGTGGGAGGGGTTCCCTAAGAGACCTCCTTGTCTTCATAGGTGAAATCAACATAGAAAGCTAACTTCCTACGAGACTCCTTTTTCTGCTTGCAAACCTGGGCAGGTTCGATCCATGCTCATAGTCCATAATTTCTCACACCATTGTAATTAATATCAGCCATAAAAACATCTACCAACTACAATTATTTCTTGTTGGGATAAATTTTAAATGTCCGTTTTTAGCAGTTTTGGTTTTTTAGTTTCTTGTGTCAGTTAGAATATTAATGTGTCAGTTATGTCAGTTATAAAGTAATGAGGGTGTTATGTGTGGATTTATGTTTGTCAGTTTTATAGCTTATAAATAGCCTTTGATAGTTTGTATGAAATGTAGAGCAAGAAAGCAAGAATAGAAAAGAAAAGTTTTTTTGTAGATACACAAGTATAGTTGTCTCTTGCATCTGTGTGGATATCCAAATTCTAACAAATTGGTATCAGAGCTATGGAGAAAAAGAGCGAGTTGGAGGTGCCACTCTTCCATGGAGATAAGGATGAAGCATTAGATTGGCTTCTCTGTTTGAAGGAACATTTTTGGAAAGAAAAAATCTGGACGGAGGACAAATGTCAGGTAGCCATGAGAAGACTCAGAGGAAGCGCAATCAAATGGTTCCGTACATGGAACTGCCGCGACTTTAAAAATATGTGGAAGGATTTTCTAATGGCCTTCATAACAAAATACTTGCCTGGACATTTTGATCTGATTAATGAAGAAGATGAAATCTTCAATGATGATGATGAAGATGAGGAAAATCTTGCGGATGAAGAAGAGACCGAGATGGTGGAATCCGAGGTTGCCAACGGCAACGCATCCGCGGAGGAGATTGACGTGTCAGAACGCGTAAGAGACGACTCGGAGAAGAAGACGATGGAGATGACTGCGGTCGAAGGAGCCGAGATAGAAGAGGAGGAGAACAAGGGAGCCGAGATAGAAGAGGAGGAGAACGAAGGAGCCGAGATCGAAGCAGAGAAAGACGGGAACGACGAGTCCATTGTCAAGGTAGAAGACTTCGTGGAACTTGAGTGTCTGGAGACAGAGTCGAAAATCGGAAAGGAGATTGAGAAGTCGAGGTGCTTGATGGAGACCGGCATGGAGGAGACCGCGAATCCGAGTTCCGTGTTGATAACCGGGTTGGGTGAGATCCCGGCTAAATCACCGAGTTCATGTTTTGGAGAAGAGCTCGACCCCGGCGTGATGAGGTTGATGTCGGAGACCGGCATAGGCGCGGTTCGGGTTGGAAGTCAGAAGTTGGAGACTGCATTGAATTCATGGTGGAAGTGGAAGATGTCGACACCACCAAAAAGAGACCACTCCCTGGAGGACGGTGGTCTGAGATTCCATTGATGAGGCGCGTGGAAGCTGTTCTCGATGAAGAAGAACCCGGCGATGAAGAAACTGAGAGCGAAAAAATGGAAGGTGCATTTGAAGAAAAGGATGTGGTCTTGAAGAGAAAAAGAGGTTTTGTTGACAATACCAATGATGCAGAAATTGGGATTGGACGAGGAAATAAAATTGTGAAAGCAACTGATGAAGTGGCGAATGAAACTGAGAAGAATTTGGGTGACGAGAAACTTGCAGGTGAAGAAGATGCAGCGAATGGAAACAAGGAAAGTCCTGCTAATGAAACTGAAATATCAAATTAAAGAAGCCACCAGATAAAATAAAATATGTTCAGAAAAATAATTGCTGGGGAGATATTTTTTTGAGTTAATTAAGTTGGAAGGTGTTAGATGTTTTTTGTCGGTGATCAAGATTGAAGAAAACAGGCGCGATCAGAAAGTTGAAGAAAAGTAGAAGCAACGCGAAGAAAGAAAGAAGAATTCAAAATTTATGGGGGAGTTTTGTTGGGATAAATTTTAAATGTCCGTTTTTAGCAGTTTTGGTTTTTTAGTTTCTTGTGTCAGTTAGAATATTAATGAGTCAGTTATGTCAGTTATAAAGTAATGAGGGTGTTATGTGTGGAGTTATGTTTGTCAGTTTTATAACTTATAAATAGCCTTTGATAGTTTGTATGAAATGTAGATCAAGAGATCAAGAGATCAGTAGATCAAAGAGAAAAAGAGCAAGAAAGCAAGAATAGAAAAGAAAAGTTTTTTTGTAGATACACAAGTATAGTTGTCTCTTGCATCTGTGTGGATATCCAAATTCTAACATTTCTTAACATTTATATCCATAATAGCCACCTAAACCACGTGAGGTCAGAATGCAAGCAACTATTATGGAATAGCAAGGCAACTAATTAGCATGCGATTGTCAAGGAACAACCAAGGCGAAGGACAGTCAAGACTCACATGCTTACCTTACTCCTATAGGCTTCTTTTGCTAAATATAAGGTTACAAAAAGCTTTCTACTTGAGGTTACTGCGGCACCACCCCAAGAGGAAGGAGTGCAGGCCTGTGAGGACCTCCTTCAAGGGAGGACAGCCTCGGTTCAACAGGAGTAGACCCACAACCTTCTGCATTGGAATTTCATACCCATAATTAGATAAGATTATAGGTGTAATCAAAAGTAATTGAAGTTTGCACCCCATGCAAAAGAGGTAAGGCTTGGATTCTGGACATACATTAAATAGGAACAGTCTACCCCCACCATTTCTGGCTCCTGACTTTTATTGCTTGACATATAAGGAGGAAGAAATGAGACTCTTCTCTTTGTTACTCGCCTAAAGTCTTTGTAACATTACAGGGCAGTAGTTTCCCCCCTTTGTTTTCCTTGGGTTCCACGCCTTTAACGTACAGAATCACCCTTGAAGAAGGGATGGTGTGAATTCCTATGGAGTAGAATGAAAATATTTAAGGAAAACTACGGGATTTTTCCTTGAGACACATGGGCTGAAGTAAGCTTCAGTTATGGAATTTGATAGGAGAAAGTTGTGTGAACTAGAGACTTCTTCTCAATGTAATTGAAAAAATTAATCGAGGGAGAGTAGAAGAATGGTCTGAAAATTAGGTGGAAGTAGTAGAGGATTATGTGCAGCCAAGCCTATTCTAACTGTCTACTCCCTATACATGCATGCGTATGATTACCATTGCATGGTCGGGGAAAAAGGCATGGTGATTTGTTATGGTTACTCACCTACCGGATCATATCTTTGGAAAAAGTTCTGATAATTCAATTCCACCCCATAAGTTTAAGAATTTTGAAATCCCAAACCAATAGTCGTAATTTGATATACGTTTGGTTGTTGTAAAGATTGTTGCAGACTCTTTGAGAGGTCTGCTTCCTCTATATCCAAAGGCCCCAATAGCTCACTTAAGGACCAGACGCTATTGTTCAGGATCCTGCCCTCCCTTATAGTTTTCCCCTTGCTTTTCCACACCCCTTGCCACATAGGCAAAGGTGTGAAAGCCCAAATCCCTTTCCTGCCTCTTTGTCACATTGTACTTGTTGCTTGGGTATTCGCCTTTCTGTTTCTCTTTACATACAGTTATGGGATGCCTAACATAAGCTGATGAAAGAAAGCAGTTAGATTCTTCATTCTACCTTTCCTCTATCTAGTTTGATTCCTTTCATATGGCATACTATCTTGCAGTGTGGTATGGTCGAACTGACTGCCTTCAGAGAGTTCATTAGTCTATGTCTAATGTGACGGTACAACCAAAGAGGGGGAGTGTATCAAAGCTTTTCACCACTCGAAGGGGAGTAGAACAAGGAACACAATGATACTAAGGTTCAGATTGTGGCAAAGAAGTTCTAGAATTTGTGTGTACAGCAAAAAGGTTGAGAGTTTAAGTGGCTTTGGATTTTGAAAAGGAAAGGTGATTGATAGGTTTGAATTTGAAGGACTAGACTTGAAGTTAAAGAAATACGATGACCGACATCAAAATACTAGTTAGAATAATTGAGCAGGAATGTCCTTAGAGTATTGGTTTAAAAGGAGATAATCACACGGGAAGACTGGTTGTAATAATTGACAGGCAATTACATGAGGCGAATGGTACGGGACATGAGATATGAGAAATGAGACTACTGGGTGCTATTAGTGGCAGTAAGTGCAAAGGAAGAATGGAAATTCATATCTGCTTGCAACTTGTCTACAACAATTATATAGTTTAAAAATGTAAAATGAAGAAATCTTTCATTTCTTATGTCTCGTGCGAACCTAAAGAGTGACAGTGCCATTATAATCCTGTTTGTTTGAATTATGACATTGTTTTTGAAGTAATTTCTTATACCTGTTCCTGGTGTTTTGTGAAGAGAGGCAGAAGAGGGTTCTAGATAAAATGGGTCTTACAATAGAAACCTCATTCTTTTCATTATATGATTTATATTTATATATAGGTTAACAATATTAAGAACTATTTATTCTTTAGGTTGCCTTTCTCAAGGCAAGGAGAGGATTTGTCCGCATAGCTATGGAGAAGGGCCATCCCCTGGTTCCAGTTTTCTGCTTTGGACAGGTTTTCATTTTTTTTAGATCTCTTTTATTCCATATAGGCATCTTGCTGTATTTGCTTCGTTTTTTTTTTTTTTTTTTTTTAAGCTTCACAAAACTCTTAAACTAATAGTTAAATGTAAAAGAATACGTTGTGTATTGATCTGTGTCAGGGAGTTACAATATATAGAGACCCTAATGGGCTTAAGTGTAAGGCCCAAACCTAATCCTAATACAGTCAGAATACAGTCAGACTATTTACGGATAAGACAGAATCCAATCATATCTAATCATATCATATCTAATATTCTAACACTCCCCCTCAAGCTGGTGCGTATATATTATGAGCACCAAGCTTGTTACAAATGTATTCAACCCGAGGACCTCTAAGAGCTTTAGTGAAAACATCCGCTAGTTGATCAGAGGAGTTGACGAAAGCAGTCTTGATTTCTCCTGACTGAATCTTTTCTCGAATGAAGTGACAATCAATCTCTATATGTTTGGTCCTCTCATGAAAGACAGGATTAGAGGATATATGTAGCGCAGCTTGATTATCACAGATGAGTGTCATGGGTTGTTTCTGTTCACAAAGATGAAGCTCCTGAATCAACTGCTTTAACCAGACTAACTCACAGGTAGCATTTGCCATTGCACGACACTCAGCTTCTGCACTAGATCGAGCAACAACAGGTTGTTTCTTGCTCTTCCACGAAATTAAGTTTCCTCCAAAGAAGACACAATAGCCAGAAGTAGAGCGTCTGTCCGAGGGTGATCCTGCCCAATCAGCATCTGAATAACCACAAATTTCTGTATTTCCCTGATCTGAATACAACAAATCTTTTCCTGGTGCTCCTTTGATGTATCGGAGGATCCTCACAACAGCATCCCAATGTGAATCACAAGGGGAATCAAGAAACTGACTAGCCGTACTAACAGCGAAAGAAATATCTGGCCTAGTCACAGTAAGATAGTTGAGCTTCCCAATTAGCCTCCGATAGCGTCCAGGATCAGATAACGGCTCCCCCTGTTCGGGTAATAACTTGACATTAGGATCCATAGGTGTATCAACTGGTTTACTCCCCAACATACCAGTTTCTTCTAGGATATCCAAGGCATATTTCCTTTGACAGATAGAAATGCCCTGTCTGGATTGCGCCACCTCAATTCCCAAGAAGTAACGCAGCTTCCCAAGGTCCTTTGTTTGAAATGTACTAAACAAATGCTGTTTTAACTGACGAATTCCGTCTTGATCACTTTCGGTGAGAATGATGTCGTCAACATAGACTAACAAATAGATACACTTATCAGGAGATGTAATCCTATAAAACACAGAATGGTCAACTTTACTGCGGATTAAGCCAAACGCCTGAACAGCAGAACTGAAGCGACTGAACCATGCTCGAGGAGACTGCTTGAGACCATATAAGGATTTCCGAAGACGACACACCTTTCCAGACTCCCCCTGAGCAACAAAACCAGGTGGTTGCTCCATGTAAACTTCTTCTTGTAAATCACCATGAAGAAAGGCATTTTTGATGTCAAGTTGAAGGAGTGGCCAGTGACGAACAGCAGCAAGGGCAAGAAAGAGGCGAACTGACGCCATCTTAGCGACCGGAGAAAATGTATCGCTATAATCAAGGCCAAAGATTTGAGTAAAACCCTTGGCAACTAAACGTGCCTTGAGACGATCAATTAGGCCAATAGGTCCAACTTTCACAGTAAAAACCCAGCGACAACCAACTATAGACTTCTCTGGAGGAGCAGAAACAAGGTCCCAAGTGCCATTGGAATGAAGTGCAGTCATCTCATCAAGCATTGCTTGGCGCCACCCTGGATGGGAAAGTGCTTCACCTGTGGTCTTAGGAATAGAAATAGAAGAAAGACTAGAAACAAAGGTGAAATGAGGTGAAGAAAGACGGTCATAATTCAAAAAGGTATAAAGAGGATAAGGGTTACGAGTAGTACGTGTACCTTTTCTTTGAGCAATGGGAAGAGTCTCTGATGAAGGATCCGGAGGGGAAGAAGCAACAGCAGTGGGCGATGAGTCAGCAAGAGTCGAGTCGACAGAAGGCACAGTTTTGCGACGCTGATAGGTGAGAAGTGGACGGTCCTTAGGTATAGAAGCAATAGGTTGCTCATCTGGAATAGAAGCACCTGCAGCTGGCAAAGACAAGTCAAGAAAAGGGACAGGAAGTACATGATCAACCTGTGACATCTGAGATGGGATAGAATTAAAGGGTTGTTGATCAAGAAAAGTGACATCAGCGGAAACTAAGTAACGCTTAAGGTCGGGAGAATAACAACGATAACCCTTTTGAAGACGAGAATAACCAAGAAAGATACACTGAAAGGCTTTGGATGTTAACTTATCCTTACCAGGAGTGAGATCATGAACAAAACAAGTACAACCAAAGACATGTGGAGTTAGAGGATAAAGAGGAACATCTGGAAGCAATAGATTATGAGGAATGTCATTGTGGAGCACAGATGAAGGCATGCGATTGATGAGAAAACAAGAGATGAGTACAGCATCTGCCCAGAAGTGAAGAGGAACCTGCATATGAATAAGAAGGGTACGGGCAGTTTCAATGAGATGTCTGTTTTTACGTTCAGCCACCTCATTTTGTTGTGGAGTGTGAGGACAAGTAGTTTGATGTAAAGTACCTTGTGTGGCCAAGAAATTAGAAAAATCAATAGAAACATATTCCTTAGCATTATCAGTACGTAGAATACGAATAGAAACACCAAATTGAGTATGGATCTCAGTAGAAAACTTTTTATAAATGGAAAATAACTCAGAACGATTTTTCATTAAATAGGTCCAAGTGCAACGGGAAAAATCATCAATAAAGGTAACGAAATACCGAAAACCTAAGACAGACAAGGTACGACTTGGACCCCAGATATCTGAATGAACAAGAGAGAAAGGGGCATCAGCTCGTTTATTGACTCGACTGGCAAAAGAGAAGCGTGTATGCTTCCCTTGTTGACATGACACACAATCTAAAGACTGAAGACCGGACAAAAGAGGAACCATTTTCTGCAACTTTGAAAGACTTGGATGACCAAGGCGACTGTGGATAAGTTGTGGAGATTCTGTGAGAGAGCATGCTACTGAAGGACGAGGCACATCCAGATAATAAAGCCCCCGTGACTCACGACCCACTCCAATCATTTTCCCCGTACCCGGATCCTGTACAGAAACATAATGGTTAGAGAAAGTAATGGTGCAAGTGAGGGAGTGGATCAACTTACTAATAGAAATTAAGTTATAAGGGATGCCAGGAATGTAATAGACAGATGTCAGGGCCAAGGTAGAGGTCGGACGAGCTTTTCCAATCCCACGAACTGGGGCTTTGGTTCCATCCGCAAGGGTAAAAGACAGTAAATGATCAGAATAAGTAAGAGATGTATAGAGTTCCTTATTACCACAGAGATGATCGGTAGCACCGGAGTCAAATATCCAAGTGCCAAGTGATGTAGAATGAGAAACACAAGCAACGGGATTACCAATATAAGGCTGAGACTGAGGAGAAGCCTTCCTGAGAGGGGTTTGGAGTGCAGCACAGTCCGAACCTGAACCAAATGATGCATTGTCTGACTGAGCTATATTTGCAACAATAGAAGGAGAGTTAACCTCCGAGAGATCAGGAGATGCTGCTGCCATTTAAAGATAAAATATAAAAGCCGTAAACGAAGGCAAATGATATCCAATCAAGAAGAACCATGCGTCTAAGGTCAGACCCACAGAGAAACAATCACAGATCCAGAAAGGGGAGGAGAAGGCGAGCTTCTCTGTCCAAGACCGGCCGGAAAAAGCCGCCGGAATAGTGCTCACGCGCCGGCAGAAGGTGGCGCGTGAAGCCCACGCGCAGTGAAGACAGGTGGCGCGTGACGGCGCGTGGGAGATGCGTTGCTGACCGGACCACCACAGACCTGGTCGCCGGGAAGAGAGGGTCTTGATCGCGTGAAGTTTGGTCGGAAAAGTCACCGGAAAAAGTCTCCGGTTGCCTGAACAGTGATTCCGACGGCGGGCGGTGGTTCCGGTGGCCGTCGGAGGTGCTGACGCGTTTGGAAAAATCACTCAGAGGCTGTTTACAGCCCTAGAAGGCTTGCCGGAAGGACGCACGGCAAGAAAGAGGACTCCTAAGCAGTGGGCTTAGGTTTTTAAAGCAAAAAAAAAAAGGTTTCTGAGCGGAAGCGAGGGTTCCTAGAACGAAAGAGCTCTGATACCAAGTTAAATGTAAAAGAATACGTTGTGTATTGATCTGTGTCAGGGAGTTACAATATATAGAGACCCTAATGGGCTTAAGTGTAAGGCCCAAACCTAATCCTAATACAGTCAGAATACAGTCAGACTATTTACGGATAAGACAGAATCCAATCATATCTAATCATATCATATCTAATATTCTAACACTAATAAATACCTGGGTATCTAATGTTGCTAGTTTATGCTTTTCATTTTCTTTGTTCATTCAAATTAACTATCATTCCCCTTTTGGGTGCAAACTTGCTAATAGTCAGGTGTCTATAAGTGGTGGAAACCAGGCGGGAAGTTAATTCTGAATTTTTCGAGGGCGATCAAGTTCACACCAATATATTTTTGGGGAATTTTCGGGTGCGTGCATCTTTTATATGTTAACTTGCCTCCTACCTTTGATCTCCTTTACCTCCTGTTTTCACTGGACTAAGGTTTTTCCATGATGAATGTAGCTAACTAATATTTTATTTGAAATTGAGGCTGTTCAATGGATTAAATTTTGAAGCGATGAAACAATAGAATAAGCCATTCTTAAAATGTCAAACCAACTCCAGAGTCAAAATGATATATATATATATATAGACCTCTTTTCCCTTTATAACCACTTTATGGTTGTTGGATCAACATCAAATCAACGTCACAAATTGACATTAAGTGAGAGCTGTTAATTTAATTTTATTCCAATAACCATAAAAGTGGTTGTAAGAAATTGTAAGGGAAAAAATATTGCAAGTATCTCTCTCTCTCTCTCTATATATATATATATATATATATATATATATATATATATATATATGTCAAGAAGGGATTGCTACATAATATGGAAGGCCAATTTTGTTTGGTTCATCTTAATATTTGCGGCTAAATGTGATTGGAGAAGGTGGATTCAATTGACCTTTTACAATCAACTTTTAGCAACTAGTAACTCACCAGCATTTTGTATAGAAAATTTCATGTAATATAGAAGAATTTGATACAGAATTGAATAATTGATGTGAGGACAGTAATCAATTGTTTGGTGCACAAGTACGAAGCTTAAACTAGTTAACACATAAGTTGCTATTCTCTGGAACTATTTTTTAACACGAATAGTCTCTTCTCTTTAGATCTCCGTTACCATTTAAAAATCCAATGCATGTGGTGGTGGGTAGACCAATTGAGCTCGAGAAAAATCCAAAGCCAACGACTGACGAGGTATATACTATTATACAACCTTTATATTGAATATCATTACTAGCTATGGGGCTCGGGAGGTATTTACAAAATTGAGCTAAAGTTTTTATCTCTTATTACTTAACTTTGTTTTAGGTTGCTAGAGTACATAATCAGTTTGTTGAAGCACTTCAAGATCTTTTTGAGCGGCACAAAGCTCGAGCTGGATATCCAAACCTTGAGTTGAGAATTGTTTGACAAGGCCGTAACTTCGAGCCATATTTTCATGGTGTAATTATAAGTATCTCCTCTTAGATTAGTGTATGTTTGGGAGTTTGGAAGATAATGAAGTGGTTTGGAAATGGCATTGAAGAGTAAAAAAGAAAATGTCATCATCATATTGTATGTAATAAGTGGCGGGAAATTACAATGGTAATTATTAATTAATAAAGTAGAATATATTTATGGGCCATGAGCCCTTAAACCTAGGGGTGGTAATCAGGGGTTTTTACCCACCTCGTGGAGTCTTAAATTTACATGTCTAAAATTGATTATTGGGATTATGTTTGGATTTGTATAAAAGCTCGTTTAATAAAATGGTTTCAAGCTCTAATTTAAAAGTTCGACTTTAGAATCTCTCAGATTGGTTTAATGTATTAATTTTTATTTTTATTTTATATTTTTTATACGGGGAAGGATTTGTTTATAAATTTTTTTTTTTTACAAATTTTTGCAAATTACACTATGTATTCCCGGGAGAACATAGTGTAATCTAGTGTTCTCCCGAGAAAACATAGTGTAGTTTGTAAGAGTTTGTAAACAAAAAGTTTGTAAATATAACCTTCCTCTTTTTATACTACTCATGATAGTTCTTTCTTTCCTCAATCTATTTAAACCAATTTTATTGATTAAACAGATTTTTTAAATGATTTTGTTTTATATTATGTTGTTTGGATATAAATTGAATTTATGAATCTTTGTGAAATTATAAGTGTTATTGATCATATATTATGTTTGGGTAAATTTTTGTAGTCTTTTTTTTTTTGTAATAGGTTAAATAAGGCTTTTATTTTTTATACAAGTCATGCCATAGACCGATTATTTAACAGGATAGGCCAAATTGATATATTTAAACACAAATTTAGCTTTTTAAGATCAAAGTCCGGCTCGACAGCTCAGTTCGTTAACACTCTTAAACCAATAAATATAAAAAGTAGAATAGATTTCAAACTCCAATATTGTCCTTTCAATATTATTTTTTAATTTTTAAACAAATTATTTCCAATTTTAACCTTAACAACTCTAATCTTTTTGTATCAACCTTACACACTTTTTTTGTTCTTTTTTCTTTCTTTCTCTCTCTTTAGTTGTTCCAAAGAATAGATACGAGGCTCTTAAGAATTTTAATCAGTCTTGTACTAAAATCCCGAACTTTATTAGGGCCAACTTTTTATGTTTTTCCATAATCTCAAGTAGAAGGGCAAACAAAATGTTCATCGATTTGGGGAAGGTTTATTTTTGTACACGCTTGTCTCAAATTGTATACAACTCATCCAATTCCCAAAAGTCCTCACAATTGCCTTTTGCTTTGCCTTTCATGCCTTTTTGTATGAGATATGAAATCCAAGAATGGATGCAATCTTTTCCTAGATTAGACCAATTTTAATAGTTGGCTCTTCTCGTATCATTTCTGCGTTTTGACAAACAAGAATGTATTAGCGATACAATGTGATTATTGTATAAATACAGAGGCTAGTTGACTTACCGATGATCAATGAACAAATGAAATTTGAGTCAAGCTGTTTGTGATCTTGTGAAAGTGATTGACTAACACATGTGTGGGTGTTGTTCTATATGCCTATAAACCATTTAGTACCGCCTTTTTTTGACATATGCCCTCATCCTCCATGGACAACCGTCATTGTGATTTTTACAAACCATTATCAGCCTTTTCGTATCACTTTTTTCTACGACAATTATGTGATGATTTGCCATACAGTATTGTTTTATTGCCATTTATACATCCTGCTTGCTCTCAAACACATGGTCCTTATAGAGCTCTTGATCCATCTGCCAATTTCGTATTTATGCCCCTTGCATTTCATCACACTCCTGATCTGGGTGTGCCCAATTTATATTCGTGTAATGGCTTATTTGCGACCAAAACGTTACAGTATCCTCCCTTGTATAATCCCAACGTATATCATTACTAATACCATTTTAAATAAAATAAAAACCACTGTAGATAAACTAACCTGCCACTGGTGGTGGGTCATGTGTTCCGACAATGCCCGGTGATGGACTATAAGGAAAGAAGCAAATCAAGCATAAAGAGTTGGCTAAGTTAGTGTTTTGGTATTGAAGTACTGGGGAAACAAATTATATTCTTGGTATAAAACTCTTATTAGACCAGAAGAATAACTTTTGTCTTTGTGATTGAGTCACATTACCTCAAGTAGGAAACATGTTTTAGTTAAAAGAGGGACTAAAAGTTCCATAGTCTTTGAACTAAAAGCTACATGTAAATCCTATTTGGAAGGAAAAATGGCTAAGCAATCTTACAAGGTCAAAGGGATTTGCGCAAATATTCAACTAGAATTGGTACATACTAATGTATGTGGACCAATTAGTGTTCAAGCCAGAAGAGGTGGTGAGTACTTCATTATATGAATGGTTACTCTGGATTTGGACAGATGAACCTAGTGCGCTATAAGTCTAAAGCTTTTGGAAGTTTCCAAGAGGTTTAAGTCTAAGGCAGAATAGCATGTAGGTGTTCAAAAGTGTTGGCTATCTGTCTGGTAAGTTCAAGTCTTACCTGATTTAAGAGGGGGTAGTTGTATAACTGTCTACTCTAAGAACGCGTTAGTTGGATAAAGTTGCAGTACGTAGAAATCAAATATTTCTGACTTGGTGAAGTCCATGTTCAATTATTCATCCGTACCAATAATGTTCTAGGGAGATGCCTAAGAGAAGGAGATGTACCTTCTTAACTTGGTTTCGTCAAATTTTGTTGTAAAGACACCTAAAGAATTTTGGAAAGGGTGCAAGCCCAGATAAAACCATATTCGGATTTAGGGTGCTACGGCACACGTCTTACAATAGCAGTGAAATAAGATGGAATCTTGTACGAAATAGTGCATATCTTTTGGCTACCCTAAGAGAATCAGGGATGATTTCTTATTTAATCTTAAGGACAAGATAATCTAAGTGAGCACTGACGTTATTTTCTTAAAGGAGGACTAGATGAGAAATCATAAGCTCTTAATTAAGGTTATTCTTGATGAGTTTTATCCTAGATCAAGAATTTTCAGAATCTCTAGAAGCTTCATCCAATGTTCCCTTGATTGTTTAAGAGGGGAAATATATATCTCTAGGTGAACCATAGTTCTTCAACTTGTGTTATTTGTACTTTGAGAGTACTTAGCCATTGTTAAACACCTTTCTTTGATTTCTTGAGTAGTTAAGGGAGTGAACCCTATACACTTGAAAGGTCACCAAATTCATAAGAAAATTTGGAGTGAAAAATTGTAAGGCATCAAGAGCCCGAAGTCTTGAAAGATTGTAGTGGTTTGTCAAGCACCCTCAAGCTTGATAGTTAGTGAAAAGAATCGATCGAGCGGCTTAAGTCTGGACGTAGGTCACGGTGGTGGTGACCGAACCAGGATACATCTAGTTTGCAATTTGTCTAACCTTAATCTCTTTATTTAAGTATTAAAATTGCATTTTAGATTGTCTTTATATATTCGCTTGCTTACTTTGTTGATCACTACACTTGCTCTTACACTTAGATTTTTTCTTATTAAATCACTTTATTGAAGAAATAGTCTTTAAAATATCAAAGGAGGTACTTTGCGAAAAGATTTTGTAAAACTCAATTCACCCTCCCCCCTCTTGAGTATTGAAGCCACTTGTCCAACAAGTGGTATCAGAGCTTGAACTCTTGTGTAAAGAGCTTAACCGCTTCAAGAGAAGGGATGGCTTCTTTGAACCATGATATGCCCCTTGAGGGATCGTCTAGTACTAGACCTCCATTTTTCAATGGCGTCGATTATTCTTATTGGAAGAGTCAGATGAAAATATTTCTTCAATCTAATGATTTAAGAGTATGGAATGTAGTTGAAAAAGGGTACACACCACCTACTATAAAAATGCGAAAGATGAAGATGTTCCTAAAGATATAGATAATTACACCGAAGATGAAATTAAGAAAGGAAATTGGAATGCTAGAGCTCAAAACTTGATCACAAATGTCTTAGGTGGTGATGAATACTTTCGTGTTTCAAATTGTAAGAATGCTAAGGAAATGTGGGATATTCTTCAAATAACCCATGAAGGAACTAGTGATGTTAAATTTACAAAATTAAATGCACTCACTAGAGAATTTGAAATGTTTGAGATTCATGAAAATGAAAGTATTCAAAGTATGCAAAAGAGATTCACACACCTTGTCACTCATCTAAATGCTTTAGATAAATCTTTTACTAACCTTGAGTTAATTGCTAAGGTGATTAGAAGTGTGCACAATGGCAACCCAAGTTGACGGCTATAACGGAATCAAAAGATTTGAAAACCATGGATCTTGCAACCTTGTTCGGCAAACTTCAAGAGTATGAAATGGAGCTAACTAGAATAACCTTGAAGGAACAAGCCATCAAGAAAAGCAAGGGAATTGCCTTGAAAGCCTCAACACCAAGCAAAGAGAAAGATGAAGAAAAAGAAGATGGAGATTCCGAAAATGATCTTGATGAAGATGAAATGAGTCTCTTCATAAAAAAGTATGGAAAATTTTTTAAGAAATTTTTTTCAAAGAAATCCGCATTTCCTCTTAGAAGAAGATCTAAAGATGAAGGATCCTCACAACTCACTATCACTTGCTATGAATGTGGAAAAATCGGTCACTACAAATCAGATTTTCCAAATATTCAAAAGAAAGACAAATATGAAAAGAAGCAAGGCAAGGATAGAAAGAACTTCAAGAAGGCTTATCTTGCTTGGGATGACGAATCTAGTTCTTCCGATGATGGATCCAAGGAAGGAGCTAACCTATGCTTCATGCAAGATGGGAGACCACCGGAGAAATCAAGCAAAGGGACTCAACATATATGTCTAATGGCAAATGAGGACAAAAATGAATCCGAAACTGAGGTAAACTCATCTTGCTCTACTATTTCCCCTTCATATAATGAGTTGTCTGACATGTTTGAAGAAATGCACAATGAAACACTAAAACATGTTAAAACTCTTAGAGCATCAAGAAAAACTATTAGTTCTTTGGAAAAACAAATTGTGTCGTTAGAAAAGGAAGTGAAAGAAGATTTGAAAGACGAAAATGAAACTTTCAAATTACTTGATGCTAGCACTAGTTGTATCAAATGCCTATCTTCAAATGATCATGCATCTTCATCATCATGTACATCATGTAAAGATCTAAACAATGAAATTGATGATTTAAATGAAATTCTAAGCAAATTCACAAGTGGAAGAGATAACTTAAATGTGTTGCTTGGCAAACAAAGATGCATGTTCAACAAATCCGGTTTAGGCTTTAACACTAGCACACAAGAAAAATCATATAAAAACTTCTTCATTTCTCCATCCTACATGACACAGATAGCTTATTCATTAAATGTTTTCATTGTGGTGGAAAAGGTCATAGTGCATCCACATGTAAAGTTAGAAAGAATGGTATTATTAGGCAAAAGAAAGTGTGGGTTCCTAAGGGAACTAAGCCCAAGACTAACACACAAGGACCCAACATGGTGTGGGTACCAAAGATTAAATCTTGACTTTGTGATGTAGGTTTTTTGAAGGCTAAAAGCTCCAAGTGGTACTTGGATAGTGGTTGCTCAAGTCACATGACGGGAGATATTGCTAAATTCCAATCATTCACAAAGAAAGAACATGGACATGTTTCTTATGGAGACAACAATAAAGGAAAGATACTCAGTATTGGAAAAGTTGGTAATTCCTCCTCCGTCTCTATAGAAAATGTTTTACTTGTTGAGGGCCTTAGACATAACTTGCTTAGCATTAGTCAATTATGTGATAAAAATTATAGAGTTGTTTTTTACTCAACCTCTTGTAAAATGGAAGGTCTAATTGATGGGCAAGTTAAGTTTCTTGGTCATAGAGTGGATAACATTTATATGATAGACTTAGATGGTATTGCCTTCAAATGACGATAAATGTTTGATTAGTAAGGAATATGACTCTTGGTTATGGCAGAGAAGAATAGCACACATTGGCATGGGTCAATTAAGCAAATTGATTTCCTTAGACCTAGTAATTGGGTTACCAAAGCTCAAATTTGAAAAAGATAAAGTTTGTGATGCTTGTCAAATGGGAAAACAAGTAAAGACTTCTTTTAAATCAAAAAATATTGTTTATACCACAAAGCCTTTACAACTTTTGCATATGGATCTTTTTGGACCAACTAGAACCATGAGCTTTGGTGGCAATTACTATGCATTGGTCACTGTGGATGTTATTCTCGCTATACTTGGACTTTATTTCCCACATATTAAAGCGATGCTTTTAAATCATTCAAGAGACTAGCCAAGTTTATTCAAAATGAATAATCTTCAAATATTATTTCAATTAAAACTGATCATGGTGGAGAATTTGAAAATCAAGATTTTGAAACCTTTTGTGAAGAGAATGGCATTGAGTATAATTTTTCCGCTCATAGGACTCCACAACAAAATGGAGTTATAGAAAGGAAAAATCGTCTATTGGAAGAACTTGCCAGAACCATGTTAAATGAAAATGATCTTCCAAAATATTTTTGGGCGGAAGCCATTGGCACCGCATGTTATGTTATGAACCGTGCTTTAATTAGACCTATTTTGAAGAAAACTCCCTATGAACTTTACAAAGGAAGAAAACCTAATATTTCATATTTTCATGTCTTTGGTTGCAAATGTTTTGTTTTAAACAATGGAAAAGAAAACCTTGGCAAATTTGACTCCAAAGCCGATGAAGGCATATTTCTAGGCTATTCACTCACAAGTAGAGCTTATAGAGTCTATAATAAAAGAACAATGGTCATTGAAGAGTCTATTCATGTTGTATTTAATGAGACTAACAATATCTTGCCTAGAAAGGAACCTTGTGATGATGATCTTATAGAAAGAATGGACAACATAAACTTGGATGGCAAAGAGAACGATGAAAGACAAAAAGAAGATGAAGCAAACAATGAAGAAACACCAAGTCAACAAATCAATGACGGGAACAATCTACCACAAGATTGGAGAGTAGCTAGAGGACACCTCATTGATGTGGTAATTGGTGATATATCCAAAGGGGTAACTATAACACCTCACATTTCTAAATCGTATGTTAATATATTAAATGAGGATTAAAGGGAAGGATTAGTGAAAATCATGGAAATTAGGTTAAAATACAAAGAAAGGATAAAACGGTAATTAGCCAAACACACAACCCTAGGAAGGTAAAATTGAGTAGGAGGTCTCAAATGATAAAAATAATCTTGGAAATGGATTCAAAACGAAAAATTGGGTGGCTAGCCAAGTTTCAGAAATTCAATGAATAGTGTTTTTATCGAGTAAAAATACTGCGGTACAGTTGCACCGTAAAATGTGTCGATTGAGTTTTGAGCTCTAGGTTTTGAATACAAGTTATAAATGGTATATAGGACTAGAAAATATGATTTCTGATGAAAATTGACGGAAATTAGTGAGTTTGGGGAAGCGTGGCTACGACGCGCGTAACAGCTGAAAACTGCATTTTCTCCGAACGACCGGAAAACTCTGGATTCATCTGATCAAGGGTAATTAAAGGACAATGGTTAATGTTAAAAATTAGAGTTTCTAAATAGGTTATGAAATTATGGACGTTTAGTGGAATCGGAGGGAAATTCGAATTAGTTTGAAATCGTGTGAGGTGGCGGTGGGACCCACCTCACTTAAATCACTTAAGCCATATGGCCATTTACTATTCATGATCATCTTCCCTCTCCCTTCCTCTCTCCAAACCCGAGCCCCCACCCCCCTCCATGGCCAAATTTCTTTGAAACTTCATTCTCCTCTAACTCACATAATACTCAACCAAATCAAGCAAAGTTTGTCTTGAAATTTGTTGGAAATCACCTTCCAAACACATTGATAGTAGTCTTAAGCCATGAAACCAAATAGATTTTGAGAAAAAACCCCCCCAAACCCGCGGCCCTTTGTGTGAGATTTGTTTGAAAATCAATGGGAAAATATTGGATTGTGTTGGGTTGTGTTAAATGGGCAAAATGATAGTAGAATGGTGTAAAATGCAAATTGGCACCTAAAATGATATTGGGGTAGCCTTGGGATGCTTAAGAAAAATGAAAAGAAAATAAAAAATAATAATTTGTAAATTAACATACTAATGGCCGAACCACACCCTTGGTGGGGGTGGATTTTGACGTTTTTGGATTTTGATAGATTTGTCGTGTTTTAATGATCCGTATATGATCAATGTAGGTTGCCGTACGCGGATTTGAACCCTGAACCGTGAACTCGGTGGGTTGCACTTGGTCCCGGACCAAAGGGGATTTTGGTGAGTATTTGAAACCATGCTCGAAGAGTTAATAACTTGCATGTGTTTGTATGAATGGTAATTAATTGAGAATGTCCTCTGTGTAGGCATTTCTGTTGTGTACTTAGCTCGGGAAATATACTACATTGGAGCTGTGGGAGAGGATTATACAGGTAACCTCTTGGTACTGGGGTTTGATCCCCTTGTGTGTTCCACCATGCCCGTTGAGGGTAATGGTAGGAAGTGTATGTAAATAATATAGGATAACATGTTCATGCATTTTGTATGTGTGTTGGTACATAGGATGTACCGTGTCTCTGGCCAGTAGACTGTTTGCCTTTGGGTGTTACGGACTTCCACTTGATAGGTCTCCGTGAGGGACTTCCAGTTGATCTGGAGTCGTGGTGTGTGATCCGGATAAGAGCACACTAGGAAGTCTCGGGTGGATATGGATGGAGGGTGCCTTGGTTTGATATTTTGGGAACACGCCTTGGTTTGAAACCTGCAGGCTTATATGCCGAGCCAATAGGCTGGACGTTGCGTGGTTTTGGCATCGACCATTCCAACTTCGTCGTATTTTGTATCCTTATGCTCCCCTATTTCACTAAATCCCTTGCTTTATCCCATTTTCATATGTTAAGTTGTATTATTTATATGCATCGAAGTGAGCCATTGGGCGGAGTATTCTCCAGAACCTCTGGGTTACTGAGATATATTCGTATATCTCATCCCGCTTTGGGGGCTTTATTTCAGGAGGTAGCAGTGGAGTTGGAGCGGCGGGCAAGAAGCCCGTAGGCTGAGCTGGAGAATTCTATTTATTTTGTATTTTGGTGGCCATTGGGCCTAAGCTAGACTTAGGTCATGAACAATGCATATGATTAGGTGTTTTGTTATCATTTTGTTCATTGTAATAACCCGTTGTACACCGGTATTGTTAACATTAATTATGATATTAAGTGCAGTTACAATTACAACAATTCATTTATAAAATGCGAGTAAACTTTTTCAAGTGGTCAAATCCCTTAAGCTTAATCATCAAATATCCTATTTATTTCTCTACATTAACCATCCCAATTCATTCAAGTGTACACCATCTATCCCGAACTTATAACTTCTAATCAAACATAACATATTCAAACTCATAACTAAGCTTACATGTTCACATTTTTCAATAACCCATCAGGTTCTAAGTCACTCACCTTAATGAAGTCCATTCACCAAGTCCACCTGTACATAATTGTTTTACTATACTACACTTATACTTAGAAATTTTACCAATACTGTCTTCATATTATAAACCCATCTCAATTATATATTTATTATCCTCAATGCTACAAATCTCTCCTCTGCAAATACTGTACACACCACAGGCTTGTTTACAATTTTCACTTATGATACCACTTTATAACTTTCACCAGAAAGGACAGAAAAAATATTTAAGTCTGTTTTCCTTAAGTCCTCTAATATTTATATATATATATATATATATATATATATATATATATATTTTTATATATATATATATTTTTACTTACTGTCGTCTCATGTCCATGTAGCAGTTAACACTGCAGCCACAACATTAGGCTAAGGACTTACATTCAGTGCTCCAGGGTTGCCACGCAGGCTTCTTACGATGACCACACATCTAACACAAAGGAATAGGTTGATCAGACCCTCACTAAGGAATCACATATGCAGTAATCGATAAGAATCTACATACAACTATGCAGCACATAACACAACTATACATTATCAGAGATTAGGCTAAGGACTTACATTCAGTGCTCCAGGGTTGCCACGCAGGCTTCTTACGATGACCACACATCTAACACAAAGGAATAGGTTGATCAGACCCTCACTAAGGAATCACATATGCAGTAATCGATAAGAATCTACATACAACTATGCAGCACATAACACAACTATACATTATCAGAGTTCCCTAACAAAACTACTCTGATACCATAAAATGTAACAGCCCGTTGTACACCGGTATTGATAACATTAATTATGATATTAAGCGCAGTTACAATCACAACAATTCATTTATAAAATGCGAGTAAACTTTTTCCGTTATTACGCGAGCATTTAAAATAATAAAAAGCGTAATAATTAAAAGTTGTGACCATAACTGTAAACTCTTACGGAATACTTGTTTAAACTATTTTTATATCTTATTTTACTTAATATAAGACACTAAAGGGTTCCCATAAACCCACTTAGCCAATTTCTCAATCTTATGTTTTCTACCTATCGATCATGGTTCGGTTATTTTTCTGCGGGCACACCGCACAAAACCAGTCCTTCATCTTTAGCTATCTTTTTTACTACTTAAATACCTTTCCGATGAGCCATCACACGAGTCATTTCGATCTCGTTTGCTCCGGATATCGCCGTTTGAAGTTGAACAAGCAAAACGGCCAACAAACCCCAAAACATCTCCAAACATCCTTCACTCCACGAATTACTTTTGAAAAACCACTCACTCAAATTCTCTCAAATTTTTATACCACAAACTAGACACCTCAACCTTCGATTTGACATATCATACACTTAATTTGATAGCGAAAAGAAGCAGAAATAAAATTCCAAAAAAATGCCAAAAATAGCCCCTGCATAGGTGCGTTCTGGACAGTCCGTCTTCACAGGATTCTACAGGGTTGTGTTCAACCCATAATTTTCTCAGATTTTAACACAATGTAGGGGACATATCAAGATTTAAAATGGCATATGGCACGTCCCTATCGGACCTTTGTGGAGGGAGATATGCTCTCCCAAAGTTCGTCTAAATTCTGCCAATTCTACAGAAAATTCGCCAGAGTTTCCTTTGTTTTTCCTAAAATCCCCAAATTTGTAAATGCTTTCTAATACCTCAAATGTACCTAATAACCAATGGGTGGAACACACAAGGACCAACAATGCCTTGGGGCACTTACAACCCAACTCAATTTATAGTTATTACACAATTTATACCATATGGCTCACTTTATAATTCCTTAACTTGTTTCAATCACCAATGTCCATTTACATGCAATTTCTAAACATACAAATAATCATAATCCTAAAATAGGCCTAAAGCCCTTCCATCATATTACATCAAGTATTCAAGTACAAAATATTACAACTTACAATTCCATGACTTTAAATTACAACTTCAAACATAAACTTCAAATGATATATACAACTAACTAGACTTAGGAAAAATGACATGAACAAATATGACTATGAAACTCATCCTACATACATATGGAATGTTCTTGTCCTAAGTCTAGCCTAGGCCCAATGGCCACCAAAATGAAAAATATGAAAAGATCTTCCAACACTCATCCTACGGGCTTCTTGCCCGCCGCTCCGGTGCCACTGCTACCTCATGAAATAAATCCCCCAAGATAGGGTGAGATATATGAATATATCTCAGTAACCCAGAGGTTCTGGAGAAAACTCCGCCCAATGGCTCACTTCGATGCATATAAATAATATAAAATAACCACTTTTCAAAATGGGATAAAGCAAGGGATTTAGAGAAACTGGGGAATATAGGAATACAAAATACGACGAAGCGGGAATGGTAGCTACCAATACCACGCAACGTCCTCGGTATATAAGCCTATGGGTCTCATCCAAGGCGTGTTCCTAGAACATCAACCAAGGTACCCCTCCCATCCCCATACACCCGAGACAACCTAAAATTTCTCTAAGTTAAAAATCCATATTTTTCCTCAATAATTTTTATTGCATTTATAGCTAATACACATTATTCTAAGACACATTCATGTACAAACTTTTTCCAATTGAGCTCTCTAAACACATCAATCAACTAAGCCCTCGTTAGGGTTCATAATTCAAAACACATGAATCAACCGTTTAAATACAAGGAAACTCACCCAAATGCAAGGCACAAGGCTCCTCCTAAACATACTCCACCATTGGAGCACTTAGAAGCTCCATGAACACAAATCTCCAACTATGAGCTGTGGCCTTGAGGAGGAAATTATCAAAATATAGCTAGATTCAAGGATTGAAACTAGTACCAATAGGTTTGGAAGGTGTTTTCCATCAAGTTTCAAGACAAGAATCACTTGATTTGGAGCCAAAATGACTAAGTTATGATGAAATGAAAATTTGAAGTGGAAATGGCCAAGGGAGGAGGAAGGCTGCGGGTTTGCTTGGAGGAGAGGAGGGAAGTGATGATGAATAGTGTCCAAGGATGATGTGGCTTAAGTGGGGTGGGTCCCACCGTCACCTCACGTGATTTCAAACTCATTTGAATTTTCCTCCGATTCCACTAAACGTCCATAAATTCAAAACCTATTTAGAAACTCTAATTTTTAAAATTAACCACTGTCCTTTAATTATACTTGATCAGATGAATCCGAAGTTTTCCGGTCGTTCGGAGAAAATGTTGTTTTAAGCTGTTGCGCGCGTCGTTGCCACGCTTCCCCAAACTAACTTATTTCTATAAAATTTCATCAGAATTTATATTTCCTAGCTATATAAAGCATTTATAACTTATTTTCAAACCTAGAGCTCAAAACTCAATCGGCATATTTTACGGTGCAATTGTACCGCAGCATTTTTACCCGGTAAAAATACTATTCACTGAATTTTCTAAAACTTGCCTAAACACTCAATTTTTCGTTCTAAATCCATTTCCAGGATTATTTTTATCATCTGAGACCTTCCACTCAATTTTCTTCCTAGGGTTGTGTGCATGGCAGTTTACTGTTTTGCCCTTTCTTTGTATTTTGGCCTAATTCTCAGGATTTTCACTAATCCTTCCTTTTAATTCTCATTTAACATATTAATGTTTAAACTTAGAAATGCGAGGTGTTACATTCACCCCACATTTTAGAATTTTGTCCGCAAAATTAACTCATACTTGTCCGCTAACTCAGGATACAGCCGGAGAATCTCATCCTCCCGGTCCCAATTAGCCTCATCAGGTGTGTATCTTTACCACTTTACTTTAATCACAGGCATAACCTCCTTTTTGTAGTATCTATCATTCCCCAATCCTTCACAATACTTGTCTAGTCTGGTGCTCTGACTTTTTAATTCACAATACTTTAAACTTTTCCTGGTTCACGGTTGCACTTTCTCTAATTTTTAGGTAATAATATAACCATGTTACAAATTTGTCTGTATCACTTCACCTCATTCTCATCTCTATCTATCTTTCTGATCCAATGTCGTTCTCAAAAGCCTCTAACCGTTTCCATAATAGGCTCTAACCGTTCTCATGCATACATACTGTTTATTTCTGGAATCTTTCCAACTCACATTTTCTTTAATAGTTAACTCTTTTCGCTGCCCTTACTGTTTCAACAATACCCCAACATCTCCATTATCCCAGTTTTTTCCATTGATGTTACTAATCTTACCATTTCATTGCTTCCATAGGTTTCACACAAGCTCATACCTCTTGGTTTCAGTTGCATGCTACAGCACCCAAATAATCTCAACTCACATTACATTCCATTTTTACATACTTTACTTTGTCCCGTGTCTCCATATCTTATTAGATAATCACCACTATGTCTTTCTCTTTGGGACTCGAAGCTAACCCTTCTCACAACAGCTCCTACTCCCTATTAATCTATTTATCACTTAATTATTTAAACTCTATCAATTTAGCCCTCTCAGAGCCTAAACTCAGAATCCATCAATGCCTTTCGTATCAAAGGTCCTATGCCTAAGGTTTTCACCAAGTAACCATTTTTACTCATCATCGTGTAACAATATTATAGATTCAACATAATTTTTCATTCATTTATACCACCATTTCCTCATTATCGACATTCTGATCATGGATGTCCAACTTTAAAATGCTATACCCTCACAGCTTCACCAACTTATACCACATGGAACTACTTTCATTCTTAACAATTTTCAAAATTTTATCAATAATCTGTATCTCAAGGGACCTATCTCTCACACTTAGCATGTATCACTACCGTACTCCAAAGCACTCCATCGAGTTATCAACCTTTCTTTAATCACCACAATTTAAGTTACTGATCCTTATTAGACATCTCCACTTAATTCTTCACAACTAACTTCTTACGAAATGCCATCAGGCCACCATCTTAACTGCACGTTTTTTCCTCACTAGTCCTCCTAGAAAAACATTTACTCAATTATCCGTATCAACAGTTCCATCTTTTCTCATAGGGTACGGACCCCTCGATCACTTCACAATTTCTGTGAAATCCAAAATCCATATCCCACACTTGATACACACGTATACGGACCTCCTAATGCTCAGAACCATTCCTCAAAATACATTCTCATGACGCCTCAGATCACATATCCGATTTGGTATATTACTGCTCACTTAAACTTACCTGATATTATATCTTGCATTATTTCCACGACACAATCCTTCCAATACAGTGGGTAAAAGTACCCCCAGGTCAACTTGCTGTCCTAAGGGCCCCAGGTGTAAATAACCCACCGATCAGAGAATCTGCCCTTATGATTCACGCAGTAATAGGTAATCTACCACCAGCTGCCCCCGTACTAGGAGCATCCCCAAATGTTTCTTATTTGTGCACTTACATCAAACACCTCAACTATACTAGCAGTCCCATCAATGCGGGATACTTCCTTGTCTCATATTACTCATATAAAATAATAGTAGTCTCCGGGAACATAATCCACACGGAGATAGCTACACACTCCGGGCACATAGGCCACACAGAGATATCCACACTATCAAGTCGTATAACATGCACCCAGTGCACAGAGAATTTATATTTCTATAACTTATCTGTATATGACAGCAAACGTGTACCCAGTACACTCCAGATCACACATGGACCCATTCTATTTGGTGTGCGTATCACGTTCGTATATAACGGAAAAATATCTTTGGTATATTCACATGGGGCTACCCACAATAAGAATAGTAGTAGGGGTGTAATATACACTTATTACATATAAGTCGATTCATTATACTCTCTCGTTTAATTCTTCCCACTGATAGTTTACTTTCATTTTGGTTAAACGTCAGACCTGGTTTATAACATAGTCACTATTATAATAATTCATATCCTCTTCGTAATTTCGTACACATCTCACACCTCTTAATATAATATATCATATTTCCCATATATACTTCCCGTCACACTGGGATTTTATAAACATATATGTCCTATCACAGAGAACTAATTTCTCCTCAGTCCTTGCACTGGAAGTTTCACATCAATCCTTGCACTGAAACTACACGTCAGTCCTTGCACTGACACTTACACGTCAGTCCTTGCACTGACCATTATACCTCAGCTCATTAGCTAATCTTATCATTTTCATTTTGACATTACACCTTAACTCTTTTGCTAACCACATAATTTCACACTTTGTGCACATTTTACACCTTAGTTCTTTCGCTAACCACTTAATTTCGCACTTTATTGCAACTTAGTTCATACACTAATCACATGATTCCATATTAGGTTGTAAATTAGCTCATTCTCTAATCATACCATCTCACCTTATTGTTGTACAGCAATAACCCACAAAATCCTGTCACCGTTCTAATCTATTGTCCACTACGAATCACATAAACCTATACTCAATATTGTAGAGCAACCCATCAATTTTCCTGCTCACTTCCACCCGTGGTGGTTGTAGAATATTCATTACATTGAAAATACCTACACTCCGTCTATCAATCCATATCAAATACCAATGATTTCACAAGCACACTACTATTAGTAGCACATATATAGACCACAAGATCATAATTTCTTTACAATTCTCATTACTGTCTTACACATGACTATACATTTCAACCATCCTATTCATTTATCACTGACATGTTTGCCAATTTGAATCGACATCCATTAATTACAATAGTGCCTTCATCGTACATTTATCTTATATCATCCATGGTGATTTTCTCAATTTCTTCCTTCTACACATACTGCGTAATTACTTCATCTCACCTATGTTTACTCAACACTAACTCCTGATGGATTTAATTTCCATATGTCAACATATTTCAATTAACACTTCCATAACATAATAATTTCAAGTGGTCAAATCCCTTAAGATTAATCATCAAATATCCTATTTATTTCTCTACATTAACCATCCCAATTCATTCAAGTGTACACCATCTATCCTAGTCTTATAAATTCTATTCAAACTTAACATATTCAAACTCATAACTAAGCATACCTGTTCACATTTTTCAATAACCCATCAGGTTCTAAGTCACTCACCTTAATGAAGACCATTCACCAAGTCCACCTGTACATAATTGTTTTACTATACTACACTTATACTGAGAAATTTTACCAATACTGTCTTCATATTATAAACCCATCTCAATTATATATTTATTATCCTCAATACTACAAATTTCTCCTCTGCAAATACTGTACACACCACAGGCTTGTTTACAATTTTTACTTATAATACCTTATAACTTTCACCATAAAGGTCAGACAAAACATTTAAGTCTGTTTTCCTTAAGTCCTCTAATATTTATATTATTATTTTTTACTTACTGCCATCTCATGTCCATGGAGCAGTTAACACTGCAGGCACAACATTAGGTTAAGGACTTACATTAGGTGCTCCAGGGTTGCCACGCAAGCTTCTTACGATGACCACACATCTAACACAAAGGAATGGGTTGATTAGACCCACACTAAGGAATCATATATGCAGTAATCGATAAGAATCTACATACAACTATGCAGCACATAACATAACTATACATTATCAGAGTTCCCTAACAAAACTGCTCTGATACCATAAAATGTAACAGCCCGTTGTACACCGGTATTGTTAACATTAATTATGATATTAAACGCAGTTACAATCACAACAATTCATTTATAAAATGCGAGTAAACTTTTTCCGTTATTACACGAGCATTTAAAACAATAAAAAGCGTAATTATTAAAAGTTGTGAC